>NW_017124318.1:0-277 GCF_001263275.1 Habropoda laboriosa | reverse complement strand
TACTCCTCATAAACTGAATCATGGAAGAAACACCAGACAGTGGAGCTTCAATTCTGACTTTCCCACCTTTCTTTCACTTTCCAATCAATTTTCTTTACTCAGAATACACACGTATGTTCCACCAAAATCTCTTTATTCGTCGTCGCACATGGTAATAGAAAAATTCTTAAAGGCCTCGTTATCTTAGTTTCTTCCTTCGCTGCTGCCGTCGAAGCATTGTCGACACAGATTGACTTGCATTGTGTGCCATCGTCGACAACGTGTCGACACAAGTTTC
>NW_017124317.1:0-277 GCF_001263275.1 Habropoda laboriosa | reverse complement strand
AAACGATCGAGACCTCCCACCTCGCCTGAACCGCGGTCCGGAGGTCAAACCAGTCCAAGTTCAAGAAATAAAAACCGAGGAGCCCGGACCCTCCGCGTCAACTTAGAAGAGTGGTTTACGCCCCTCATCCTCGTCGACGCTGCGCAACTCACGCAACCTACACCACTCATGGTGGATACGTGCGCCGAGCCCAGTCTAGTTAAAATATCCGCGTTAAAGCCGGATACGCGCATTAATAAAAACGATATTCTAAGCATACGCGGGGTAACTCACGAAC
>NW_017124316.1:0-277 GCF_001263275.1 Habropoda laboriosa | reverse complement strand
TGTTTTTGTTAATAATCGATTCCCAGTAATTTCATGTATGGTCATGATTGTACATGGAAGAGCTTTATGAACGTCGTTAATAGCATTGCGAGCCGTGAAAACAGAAGCATCTGTTCCCCGCGTAAATATTCTCATTAATTTAACTTCTCTGTATCGGAGATTTCTGGTAATTTATCTTTCCTTGAAACTAAACGTACATTCTTCAAAACGTCAGCAGTTTTAAATAATAACGAACAAACGTAACTGAAATTTTGTGTAAAATAGTGTTGATTAAGAA
>NW_017124315.1:0-277 GCF_001263275.1 Habropoda laboriosa | reverse complement strand
TTTACAGATAACGTTTAGAACCTGTTCCTCCCAAACTTGTGAAGACATTTTGTAGAGTAGAATAGTAAAGAACTGTGCTGATAAGGTCTCATTACTGATACTCAGCTACTATACTATTACTATTTCAAACACTCTGTATAAAGATCATATCGGCATATTCTGCATTTGAAAATGAGCAAGGCATCGCACAATGTGAAACTAACCAAACCAGCTTTAAACCATAGACTAAAATCACTTTGGAAGCCACTTATCCCAGCTCCTGAAGACAGGATACTAT
>NW_017124314.1:0-276 GCF_001263275.1 Habropoda laboriosa | reverse complement strand
AATGAACGACCATCTGGGGCGAACGTTCGATGACTTCCGTTCCATTCAGTCGTCCATCTTCCCATCTGCTTTTGCTTCGTGGTCGATCCACTTGGAAGTCGATCTTCTTCGCGTTTTCATTTTTTCTTCTTCTTCTTCCCTTTAATTAGGTCCATGTTACGGTGAGTGGAGAAGCTCGGATTTTGGAAGACTGTCTCTCCCCCCTACTTCTTCTTTTTTTTTTTGTAAGCTTAATTGAGGACGTGGCTACTTAGGTCGGGTTCGGAAGGAACGTGT
>NW_017124313.1:0-275 GCF_001263275.1 Habropoda laboriosa | reverse complement strand
AAGGTTGCGAAGAACTACAATAACCATGTGCGACGATATATGTGCATATTCGCTTCGTTTAACTGTATCACGGAAAATGTTTGTGCTATTGAAAATACAATCCACACCTTCGTATTCGGTACCAAAAAAAGGTTAGATTTCGTTGGGAACAAATATTTAGAGGGAATATTTTCAAATTCAAAATATATAATTATCGGTATATTCACCCACAACGTAGTTCGAAAATTCGGCGCCGATGTCCAGAATGCATGACAGAACCGTACGCGATTTAGAGA
>NW_017124312.1:0-276 GCF_001263275.1 Habropoda laboriosa | reverse complement strand
CGGTGAAATAGATTCGTGGAAGATTGAGAATTGCAATTTGAGTGAGACAAGCTGATTGTCCGGTGACGATGATAGATTCGACATGTTGTGATTCCCTTACGAATATGTGACTCGGTGATTTAATAGGGAATTCGACGTTTGAAGAATGATTTGGCGGTGGAAAGTCTGGCTGGGTCAAAAGTGACCCATTAGCGATATTCCTAAAGAGAAAGAGAACGTTCGATTTTAGTTCGGTCTTAGTTAAGTAAAGATTCACTTTTGGAAAGTTTCTACTGG
>NW_017124311.1:0-276 GCF_001263275.1 Habropoda laboriosa | reverse complement strand
TCTACCTCTTCACTCTTCGCGAACATTCTCAAAACTCATCCAATCACGTCCACCGAACTTTTCGACAGTCGCGCACCGGATACTCTCGTTCCAAACACTTGTCATTCACACCTCTATCGCTCAAACCCAAATATTCTTCGTTCACTATTCATTCTCACCTCTACCTTTCCGATACACACACTCGGTACAATCATTCTTATAATCTAGCATTCTTACGGTACAGCAGAATTTGTAACAAGTTTCAGTTACATTTGGGAACATTGATCTTCAGAAATA
>NW_017124310.1:0-276 GCF_001263275.1 Habropoda laboriosa | reverse complement strand
CAGGTCCTGTGTAACTCCTCGAATTTTCAAGATGGCAACTCGAAATTTTCACAAGGTATTCTCCGAACATCGAAAAGCAAGAAATCTTTTTTCCTCTTTCATTTGTAAAAAATGACTCCGACTAAACCAGTATCTCACATTCTGCTTCCCTAGGCAAACGCTACCTAAGAAAATATTCACAAAACTTACCAAAAAAGATAAGAGAAAAGAAGCTTCCTTGCTTGTTCCTTCCTTCACAAGCGCCACGATGGAATATTGAATAAATCAGCATATTGA
>NW_017124309.1:0-276 GCF_001263275.1 Habropoda laboriosa | reverse complement strand
CGCGGTCTCCCGCTGACAAAATCGGAATATTGTTTCGTTCAGAAAATGAATACATAAATGGCGCAGAAACTGAACTGCTCACTTGTGAATAGCAGAAATACTTGGAGTGGTCGTTGATAGACTTATAAGCCAGGCAAATATCAGAAAAATGAAATCTAAAGCCTTCCTAAGATGTACGTTTATTTTGTATGCGTTCCAAGAAATTTATGATATGCGACAAAAGGCCCTTCGGTCCCAAGCGGGGTCGCAGGCAATTTTCAGGCGTTGCGTTGGAAC
>NW_017124308.1:0-276 GCF_001263275.1 Habropoda laboriosa | reverse complement strand
TGTCCTCTTTATGTCTAACGAGTATCGATGGATGTGTGATTTACACGAGACGAAAGAGAGCACGATTATTCTTCCTTGGTTTAAGCGAAATGCGACCGATTATGTTCTTTCGCGGAACTGAAATTGTTCTTTCGAATACTTAACACAAGGAATACGAAATTTCTCCATTGAATTGCGTAGTTTCTGAAACGAATTCAAATGCTCCTGTGGCTTATAGAACTTTTACCAGAATTCCATTAAATTTTAAACACTCATTTATGAATATCACATGACTGC
>NW_017124307.1:0-276 GCF_001263275.1 Habropoda laboriosa | reverse complement strand
TGTTAAAAGTTAGAAGTTTCTGACGATACTTCTCGATCTAAAAAATTAGAAATTTATCAAGAATCTTCTCAATGCAAAAGCTTAGAAGTTTACAATGAAACTTTTCGATCCAAAGAATAAGAAGTTTATAATGAAACTTCTCGATCCAAAAAATTAGAAACTTATCAAGAAACTTCTCGATGCAAAAAATGAAAAGTTCACGATAAAACTTCTCTATCCAAGAAATTACAAGTTTCTGACGGATCTTCTCGATCGAAAAACCTACAGAACTCATTC
>NW_017124306.1:0-275 GCF_001263275.1 Habropoda laboriosa | reverse complement strand
ATTCGACGCCGATGTCCAGAATGCATAACAGAAATGTACTCCATTTAGAGTACCAGTACCGTATCGGATCGTTACGTGAAAATGGCGAAGAAATAATATCTCTCGCGTGACGTTATATATGTATATTAGATTCGTTTAACAGTAACACGGGACCCGTTTGAGCAATTGAAAAAACAAACAACAACTTTGTATTCGGTACCAAAAGAAGGTAAGGTTTCGTTGCTCACGTTTAGTTTTAGGAACTATATTTAACGTCGAAATATTTAATTATCTGT
>NW_017124305.1:0-276 GCF_001263275.1 Habropoda laboriosa | reverse complement strand
GAGAACGAAATATTTTGCATCTGATCTTCTTCTCGTCTTTGAAGAGGGATTGAGGATTGTTTATTTCGATTTTTCAACGATTCTTCTGTTCGAGAAATATTTAGAACAGAGTTTCATATTTATGGAAATTTAGGACAAAAATATAAAAGAAGCTCTTTCCCATGAAAATTTCGTAGAACGACAATATTTCCTCAATCCTAACCCAAAACAAATTAACATCAGCCACTCTCAATACAAATTCCTATTCCCCTCTTTCCATCATCCAAAAAAAACCGA
>NW_017124304.1:0-276 GCF_001263275.1 Habropoda laboriosa | reverse complement strand
GAATCTAACACGCTATTGCCGACTTGGGAAATACTTCCATTGTTTTCTTTGTGCTGGAAGAACCTTCGGAAATTTTTTACTCATTTTCTGACACTTTGTTCGTAAGAAATTTATATTAGGTTTGAATAATATTATGAGAATGACAAGGAGGTTGAATTTTGTTCGTCGAGTAACCGACGATTTCGTAGATTATTCGGCATACTTGGCGACAATCCTATCGGCGAATTCTTTGATAATGCGCGGCAACGTCGACGGAGCTTTTGAGAAGTTCTCGAA
>NW_017124303.1:0-275 GCF_001263275.1 Habropoda laboriosa | reverse complement strand
TTAATTAACTGTATTTTCCCGCACCATCCAAGTTCGAAAATTAGACGCCAACGTTCAGAATGTTTAGCAGAACAGTACGCCATTTAGAGAAGGTGAATCGTCCCAGTATGATATGCGAAGGTCGCGCTGAACTACTTTAACCATGTGCGACGTTATAAGTGTATATTCGCTTCATTTAACAGTAAGACTGGTATCGTTTGAGTTTTCAATAGCTATGCACACCGTTGTATTCGGTACCAAAAAATGGTAAGAATTAGTTGGTCACATTTAGTTTT
>NW_017124302.1:0-276 GCF_001263275.1 Habropoda laboriosa | reverse complement strand
TAGAATTATTGTTAGACCAGTGAACGCTATACATCGTTACGACGAGCGACACAGTTTTTCCGAAGACTCGCCCGAGAGTCCCGTAACACGTCACATCAGACTCGATCGAGAGACACCTTCCAACTTTCAATACGGTCCGCAGGATTAATTTCCCGGTGGCCAGCGTCTTGAGTGACCGTCGCGAGCGAGCGTAAGCAGGATTTACGACCCTGCGAAATTCACTGAAGAATTGCGGAGCAAGGGACGCAAGTTTCGATTAAACTTTTCAGCGATAGC
>NW_017124301.1:0-273 GCF_001263275.1 Habropoda laboriosa | reverse complement strand
TTTGACAGTAACACGGGAACCGTGTGTGATATGGAAGAACCAAGCACACATTTATATTCGTGAGCAAAAAACGGTAAGATTTCGTTGGGAACAAATATTTGTGGGGAATATTTTTAAAGTCGAAATATTTAGTTATCTGTATTTTCCCCCACCATCTTAATTCTAAAATACGACGCCGTCGTCCAGAATTCATAGCAGAATCGTACGCCTTTTAGAGTACGAGAGTTGCCGCAGTATGTAATGGGAATGTCGCGAAGAACTACTATCGCCTAG
>NW_017124300.1:0-276 GCF_001263275.1 Habropoda laboriosa | reverse complement strand
ATGAACTCGGATTCGTAAGTATAATACACATTGAACTTGATCCCATCCCTAGTTTACTCTTTGTGGTCGCACTTTCCGTAGGCATGTTACTCCCACCGGTCGAAATTACTTTTTAATAACTCGCACTCGCTCAATTACTACTCAGGAAACGTACAAACTTTATTCAAACGAGTTCGTTGGAGCTGTGTGCATATTATTTTTCCCCGTTTCTGCGGGCAAAGGGCGTTCACGGAGCGTTTAGAAGGTAAAAACGCGGGAATATCCCGGGGTTCGACC
>NW_017124299.1:0-276 GCF_001263275.1 Habropoda laboriosa | reverse complement strand
TTTAGAGTCAAAAGCTTCGGACAGTGTAAATTGGCTTGAGAATTTTGTCACTTTTGGTTGGTAAAGAAATTACACCTTTTGTTCTGAGTTAGTATTTTCGTATGAGAGATTTAAGGATTTCAAGGCTTGGTTTGTTAGAGTTTATACGAAATGTTGGGTATATGGTTGTGTAAATTGGCCTGAGAATTTTATTGCATTTGGTTGGTAAAGAAATTACACCTTCCGTTCTGAGTTAGTATTTTCGTTTATGCGTACAGAGTATTCTGTAATGAAACC
>NW_017124298.1:0-276 GCF_001263275.1 Habropoda laboriosa | reverse complement strand
CAAAAGACTGGGTCTATAGGAAGCAGGCGATCGTCTTCTGATCGGGAATCTCACATACACACAGCCCCGTCATTATGCGAAACCTGGGACTCCGGCACGGTGTACGGAGGGTTAACCGAGGGATCGTGAAATACATTTGGTTATTTCTCGAATGAATCTGTTAGAAGTTCCACGGACGAAGAGAATTTGGTAAAATTAGTTTAGACCAGTTATCTCCTGCGTACCGACAAATCTCGCGATCTAACTGTAACGTGTAAGTACATACGTGTAGTACAG
>NW_017124297.1:0-276 GCF_001263275.1 Habropoda laboriosa | reverse complement strand
AAAGTGAAAGAAAGTAATTTAGCAAAATTGCACTTTTTGGAGGATTAGTTGTACACGTGTAAGACAAGGGCATTGCACACTGAGCGAGGGTATTTTCTACAAGTTCAAAACGACGCACTGAGCATGATTCTAAAAGCAAATATTCAATTTGGTTTGTTATGCCTGTGATTGATTAATGTCGTTCAAGCTGAGTAAACTTCGCACGTGGTGTGAGGACTACTCGAAGAACCAGTTTCTTGGTGAAACCTACAATACTAGGTACGTAGAAAAAGTTAT
>NW_017124296.1:0-276 GCF_001263275.1 Habropoda laboriosa | reverse complement strand
AATTCGAAGTATTCATAAGGTTACGGTAGATTTTATAGTTACGCGTCACGCGTACACCAGTTATCTCGGTTCGCTACGACTTTCAAGTGTGAAAAGTGAGTACTATATGTTAGTCACTCGGTTTCGGAATATAAAAAGAAAAACTTGGAGGGAATGGTAAGGTAACATATGTCCTTATAAAAAACTGACAAATTATTACGACTTAGCAATAAAGAGAAATGTTAACTCCGCCGATGAAATGGCGTAATTAAAATTCAATTTTGGACAGTAATAGAA
>NW_017124295.1:0-276 GCF_001263275.1 Habropoda laboriosa | reverse complement strand
AGCGAGTCCGTGATCGTAACGTTCGCAACAATTATGGATATTTTTATATGTGACACGGCACCCCAGTTAAGCTAGGTTTTTTCCCCAATTTTGACACACAGCGCTCAAAAGGTTCGCCATCACTGACTTATAGCAACGAGCCAGACTCGTGGCAGAGATTCCGGTGAAGATGTGAGAAAAATTAATTTTGATCCTAATTTTCAATTTAATTTGTAAAACTGGGTATTGCTAAATGTAATTAACCCCTTGAACTGCAATTTATTTTCAGGCAGCACT
>NW_017124294.1:0-276 GCF_001263275.1 Habropoda laboriosa | reverse complement strand
TGGGTATAATATCTACATGAGAAGAAGATTGTTGAACAAGTGTGTTGTTTCGAGATCCACGTTCTTCTGTATATTTCTTAATTTTGCGTGGTTCTATTAATCTACGTGCGTTTAATTCATTTCATTTCTTCGTGGAAACTGGTATTTAGTTCTTTCTCGCGGGAGGCATTGCGCGCTTAAATTTCATGATTGCATGCGATCTGTAACACTATCACATACGTCTCGTTGAAATACTCGTAATTCACAGTAAACAAAAAGACCCACTTCGATTTTCTT
>NW_017124293.1:0-276 GCF_001263275.1 Habropoda laboriosa | reverse complement strand
TCGAGTCCACGAGGAAAATCACGGAAAAAATATTTCCAAATCTACCCAGGAATCGAACTCAGGTCTGCGGATTGGTGTGCAAGCGCTAGGATCATTGCGCCAGCGAAGTAATCGAAATTTGTATTCTTCGTATCGTTTTTATGCTTCCAAATAGCTCGCGGTTATAATATATTGTCATTTTCATATCAGAAATGAGAGAAACAAATTTTCATTGCACGGAAACTTTTCGCAGCTGTCGTTGTAGTGGAAATTTAGGTAGTAACGCCTGTTTTCGAG
>NW_017124292.1:0-276 GCF_001263275.1 Habropoda laboriosa | reverse complement strand
GCCTTTCTTCTCTCTCTCTCTCTCTCTATCTTTGCCTCATTGTATCTCTCTTTCTCTCATTGTATCTCTCTTTCTCTCATTGTCTCTCCCTCTATCTCACTCCCTTTCTTTTTCTCATTGTCTCTCCCTGTCTCTCCGTGTCTCTCCCTGTCTCTCCTTCTCTTGTTCTCATTGTCTCTCCCTATCTCTCTTCTTCTCTTTTTCCTTGTCTCACCCTATCTCCCTTTCTCTCTTTTTCTCTCTTTCTCTCCCTTCCCCTCTTTCTTTTTCTCGCTC
>NW_017124291.1:0-276 GCF_001263275.1 Habropoda laboriosa | reverse complement strand
AAACCTTAAATGTGTAATCAAACGAAAGAACGCGTTAGAGTTAATCAATAATTGGGTCATTCAGGTTAAGACAAAATTACTAAATTACTCAAATGCGACCAAGCACAACCCGACTAGAATTTCAGTTTGGCATGCCTAAAGACGAATGTGGCCCTAATGCGAAAACGATTATTGCTGCAAGCCTAATCGTTACCACATTAGGTCCTAATTCGAAAGGAATAATGCATGCCTAAGGGGGGCATTCCTAACAGTTGGCGTACGTGGCCCAAATGGGGG
>NW_017124290.1:0-276 GCF_001263275.1 Habropoda laboriosa | reverse complement strand
GTACGCAGAAAATCAAATCTATCACTGTTGATTAATTAAGAAAAATTGTTCGACCAAAGAACTTCCTTCTTGCCACTTTTACCAATATAACACCGAAAACCTATCACCCCAAATCTCAAAAAGTATGACTTCCAAAAAAATTACAACTTCGTAACAACATTTCCTCCTCTAAACAACATTCCTTTCTCAAATCATCCTGTGCGTATAATATCGAGTCTGCCACTGTTGATTAATTAAAAAAATGTTCGACCGATGGCCTCAAGATTGATATACATA
>NW_017124289.1:0-276 GCF_001263275.1 Habropoda laboriosa | reverse complement strand
TTCTAAGGGAGGATCCGAGTTAATAGAATCGATATTTATCAAGTTGGCGTATGTATCTGATACGGGCAAAGAGAAGTAGCCGTATTCTTTTCCCCCTCGGAGGCGTTTGCTGACAGTAGCCATCTCTCCTAGGCGAAATACGAGGGCTGATTCCGTATTATCGCGGCTTGTCGACGTCATTCTGCGGCTTTAATTATGCAACCGGCCTATCTACTGGCAGCAACGGAAGTTTGCCATTTATTGCTTTCACCGCGTTAGGAGTATCTCTTGCTCTCT
>NW_017124288.1:0-276 GCF_001263275.1 Habropoda laboriosa | reverse complement strand
TTATACTACGTAGCATGGTATTCGTTAAAACAGTTCGAACACATTTCTGGTGATTTTGGACAACTGGGACAATACGTTGGTCTTTTTTACATTTTTTCTCGCTTCCTGGCGTTCGAGAATTTGTCTTCTCTTCTGGTGACATAGAACGCAAATTCCAGCTAATCGCTCTGTTTATCGGAATTGGGCCCCGCGAGAAACTCGACCGATTCACCCATGAAAGGCCCATGATTTGCCAACAAGGTAAACTCCCCATTTTGGCGAAAAGAGATATATACA
>NW_017124287.1:0-276 GCF_001263275.1 Habropoda laboriosa | reverse complement strand
ATCTTAGGCCAGGTACGGTGAGTTAGGTTACGTTGAGTTACGCTAAAGCAGGTTCGTTTTCTTCTTCCGTAGATTTTTCTACTAATGGGTTTTGTCGAAACTGTATCTGGGTTTCGTAGGGTAAGTGTGCATGGGACGGAGTAGTATACGGGAGGGGAATCGTGGGATTCGACTTAAATTTGGATTAGAACTGACTTTCAGAGTTACCTTGGGACGGGTCCTAGTGAGCTTATTCTTCAATCTTTTGTCATTTCTGGCGTCTGAACGGGGTGGATT
>NW_017124286.1:0-276 GCF_001263275.1 Habropoda laboriosa | reverse complement strand
TGACGCCTATAAGCGCTTAGAAAATTTACTCACACTGTACACTTCGCGCCTTTTGGTGCACTTTTAGCCCAATTTAATTCTTAGTTCCAACTTATAAATTTTTCTACCTTAATTTTTAAAACTATACAGCCAAAATAAAAAACTTTCCGGCTACGATTGAACATCTACCGTCTCTCACATGCGTTACCTGCTAAAATCTACCGTAGCGAAAGAGTTAACGTTCTAAAAATAATACGAAAGATAGAGAGCTGTGCTTCATACGTCCCAATATTAGAA
>NW_017124285.1:0-276 GCF_001263275.1 Habropoda laboriosa | reverse complement strand
ATTTTTGTTTGTTTCGATTTCCAGATATTATTCCATTCTTCTTTAATTTTTTCTTTTTCGTAAATGGACAATTTCTTGAAGTGGGATAGGAGTTGGATGTTGTTTAGTCTGGGGGGTGGCTGCTTCCTTGGCCCTCAAATCTGCTTGTGCGTTCCCAGTTATTCCTTGATGCGAGGGGATTCTTGTTGGTAGAGACAAGTTCCGTGTAAAGTGTTAAGGTATTGCTAATAATTTCGTTTTTGTTTCTTTTAGCAGTGTTTTTTAAGGCTTGAATTA
>NW_017124284.1:0-276 GCF_001263275.1 Habropoda laboriosa | reverse complement strand
TCATCATAAACTTGTGCAATTACACCTGGCCGCCAGACCGAGGTACCGGTCCTCTCGCGCGTACCGTATCCCCCGTGGAGAGGTCGCGTGCGCGGTGAAAATTCACGCGGCAACCCCTGGGAAAAACCGAAAAATGGGGGTTTTCTAATGTTAAGCAACAATCCCCTTCCCTTCAATAAGGAGTCAGCACCTACAACCCCCAGAGGAAATCGACCACCAATCAGCAACTGGCCGAGCGGATAAAACTAAGGAAACGAGGCAGAAGCACGTCCTTTT
>NW_017124283.1:0-276 GCF_001263275.1 Habropoda laboriosa | reverse complement strand
ATAAAAACAATGTCGAAGATAATTCTCGTAAAAACGGCTTCAACAAATGTTGTATTACAAAAGTTTTTTAAAAACAATATGTGACATTTTATAATAGCATCCTACGTTATTTCAAGTTTTGTAGTAACTATCGTTAAAATTGTCAATTTTCTAGAAAGGCGATAAAATAAAATTCTACTCGACGCTCTCATTCTTCATCGAACTCTTTCCAAATTAAACGCAACACAATTCCAGCGACGATTATTTCACCGTATCGAATTGAATCGTCGAAAATTA
>NW_017124282.1:0-276 GCF_001263275.1 Habropoda laboriosa | reverse complement strand
AAACAAAGCATAAATCTTCCGTCCGTCTCAGCCGACGGATAGATAGACAGCGACAGACAGATGTATACATAGATATACAGATACAGAGAGAGAGAGAGAGAGAGAAAAGGGAGAGACTGAGAGACTCCCAAAGAGACAGAGAGAGAGGGAGAGACAGTGACAGATACTCCCAAAGAGACAGAGAGAGAAGGAGAGACAGTGATGGAGACTCCTAAAGAGACAGAGACATAGGGAGAGACACTGACAGAGAGAGAAAGAAAGAGAGGGGGGAGAGAC
>NW_017124281.1:0-276 GCF_001263275.1 Habropoda laboriosa | reverse complement strand
CAAGATCGTTTTAATATACAGGGGAACAAATTTTGAAAGTTACAAAGTTTTCCTTGAAACGCACTAAAAGAAGGGACAACTGACCATAAATCCAAGTTAATTTTTTAAAAATAAAAAATGTGGTAGAAGTCAGAAAAACATTGCCGTGGTTGTCAAGTTGCCTGATACTGTCAGATATTGTCAAATGGCCCAATTTTGTCAGATGTCAAATGGTCCAACCTTGTCAAATATTGTCAAATTGCCCAATATTGTCAAATACTGTCAAATGGTCCAACC
>NW_017124280.1:0-276 GCF_001263275.1 Habropoda laboriosa | reverse complement strand
GTCGTCTCCTATGTTCCATTTTCACTATTCCCACCTTAATTCAAGTATTTCGTTTTGCAAACAAGAATAACGTCTACGCTCAGTATTATCCCAAAAATTCCCCTCTTAAGTATCAGAAATTTCAAAAAAATTGAATTTCAGTCGTCCCCTATGTTCCATTTTCACTATTCCCACCTTAATTCAAATATTTCCTCGATCTGTCGTTCCTTATTGCACTACCAAGTAGATAAAGCTAGAGCAACGTCTGCACTAAGAATTATCCAGCGTCGTGAACAA
>NW_017124279.1:0-276 GCF_001263275.1 Habropoda laboriosa | reverse complement strand
TTAGTTTTTTTCCCTCTTGGTGGGACTTAGAATTATTTCGCTCGTTTTCGGACTTAGTTTTTTCCCCTCTTGGTGGGACTTAGAATTATTTCGCTCGTTTTCGGACTTAGTTTTTTTCCCTCTTGGTGGGACTTAGAATTTTTTCGCTCCTCTTCGGACTTAGTTTTTTTTCGCCCGTTTCTGGACTTAGTTTTTTTCCCTCTTGGTGGGACATAGAATTATTTTCACCAATTCTGGACTTAGTTTTTTTCCGACCGTTTCGGACTTAGTTTCTTT
>NW_017124278.1:0-276 GCF_001263275.1 Habropoda laboriosa | reverse complement strand
TTCGATCTTAAACGTCGAACCCTTTTGCTGCACTTCCACCTTAATTTAGTACTTAATTTCACGCTTCACGCGCTTCCACCTTGAGTCAATAAACGAAATTTTAAAGCGATACCGCGAAAATAAGAAATTTCGCAGTCGAGGTTAAAAATTTCCACGTTACGCGTTCAAATCTGCCGTAGCGAAAGGGTTGATCGTCTCTGAAGGAACGTGACATGCGTTCCTGTGCTCCAGAAAACCGGAAACCTGAGACTGTCGCGATACGGTAACGAAAAACGA
>NW_017124277.1:0-276 GCF_001263275.1 Habropoda laboriosa | reverse complement strand
TTACCAACTTCCTCCAACTGTTTCTCACGACGCGTATCAACCAGCGTACCTACAAATGATCCATCACGATGAATCTTTGCAACGAATTCTCGTATTTTGTACACGGAGTACAATTCAATTTCTGCTAAATTTTCATCGATCTTTCAATGAAGAGAGCAACGAAACTAAATTGTAGTTTTATGTGAACGAAGGTGTATCTTGCGTTGCTTGAAATTTTGTAAGTTTCGCTACAAGGTGAAAGATAAACGCGGCGATAAGAGAGATAATGGAGAAATC
>NW_017124276.1:0-276 GCF_001263275.1 Habropoda laboriosa | reverse complement strand
CGTGAACACTGGAAAGATTCGTGGCAATACGCGCGAACGGGCCTCTTCGGAGTTCTTCAAGTTGCCCGCACGAAGAAAGAGAAGGACGCAAAATTCTAGCAGAGATCACGAGACTGAACAAGAATGGATCCCTCTGGACCCTCACGGTTCATCCGTGAGGGATCTTCTTTCGACCACAGTTCGAGCTGTCCGATTTCTCTTCCTCCTTCCAATGAGATTCTTCTTCTCCCCTCGCGATCTTTCCCACTTTCTTACTTTGTTTCCTCTATCACGTTA
>NW_017124275.1:0-276 GCF_001263275.1 Habropoda laboriosa | reverse complement strand
CGGCACATTACTGTCGCGTAATTACTTTTTGCAGCGTCTTTTCCGGATTTAATGGTGAGCTGGGTGAGGAAATGCTGTCCCTTTATCGTCACCTCAATTTATTTAAACACACGTGTCAAGGAATACAAAGGCGCGAGACGCAAGAATAACAATTTCAGCTTGACTTAATACTTAAATTATCGTACAGCGATCGAGCAACGATACGACGCCAAGTCTGTGACGGTGATAGAAAAACGGACTATCGTGTGAAAGCGCAGAAGTAGAGATAGATAAAGG
>NW_017124274.1:0-276 GCF_001263275.1 Habropoda laboriosa | reverse complement strand
AAGTTTCTCACTGTGCTTTCGAGCTAATTAACTAATTACGCTAAATTCCGACAAAAATACACCCTCTTTTCAAACTTCCTCAACCGTTTCATTACTATCGGCGCCTATAGGCGTTTCATCTTAATTTAATACGCAATTTCATCCTTTACGCATTTCCACCTTAATTTGATAACCCGAATTTTAAAACGATCCAGCGAAAATAACAAATTTTAGACGTCACGCGTTAAACTATGCCGCGCAGCGAAAGGGTTGAAAAGCAGATATTCAGACGATTTC
>NW_017124273.1:0-276 GCF_001263275.1 Habropoda laboriosa | reverse complement strand
AAAAGCTATTGTAAAATATTTGAAACCGTCGAAAAATACAAAGAAATACTAACGGTATCGGGGGAAGAATAATTTCATCGAAATATTGCGTGCACCGCATAATTGCGTCAAATAAAATTATTAATTAAATGAGAATTAAAACGACGATATCAAGGGTGATAACGTGGTTACCGAAAACCCGAGAAAGTAAAGACAAAGGAGAGAGAGAGAGAGAGAGGCTGTGTTTGTCGAGTGTGTTTAACGAACCATTAACATCCCAACTTCGTTATTTCTACC
>NW_017124272.1:0-276 GCF_001263275.1 Habropoda laboriosa | reverse complement strand
CAGATCACTCGTCGAGATAATTGTCCTTTTGCCATTTTTCTGGTAGCTTGCGAATACCGTTGCGATAGAAACTCGGTGGCTTTGAATCAATTGTGTGAATCCAGTCGGAAAGAATTCATTTCTACACGTAATACCACAAATCCTTGATCATTGATGGTAATGATTGGACCCTCAAAGATAATCATATCATAAATCAATAATCCTCCTCAATAATCAATTCCTCCAGATCGTATACTCCACTTGCACACTCGTTAATTAATTTCCCTCTAAAAGATA
>NW_017124271.1:0-276 GCF_001263275.1 Habropoda laboriosa | reverse complement strand
CATTCATACTCCCTCCACGCACACACACACATCCACCCCTGGGTTTTTCCGCGACGGTTAAAGTAACTTGAGATTAACGCGCTTCGTCTAGGCCTCGCGGAAAGGGTCTGTTCCCTACCTGGACTTTTATTGCCAAATATGATCGCGATTCTACAGTACACGTTTTAAAGTGGTGGAGGAGGAGGTCAGGATAGGTGAGATACAATTTAATCTGGTACGATTAGCGTTCTACTCCGTAATTATTATCAGAGCCAATACGTGATCCAATGCACGGCT
>NW_017124270.1:0-276 GCF_001263275.1 Habropoda laboriosa | reverse complement strand
TGTTACAGCGGAATATTTTAATCTATCGTTAACACGCTGGGTTAGCCTAACGAGGTCTGACAAGCCCGACACTTTTTTTTTCAAATGTAGTTTAAGGTCGCGTCAATGTGCTGGTTATTAGAATTTTCATTTTGTCAGATGCTTCAATGGGATTTCGATAGTTCGAGAGTTTGAAAGAAAAGTTACAGCCTTTCTAAAAGATGTTAGACTTCATTACCTACTATAAATACGTGTCTGTCCTAGTGATTGTTTAATCGACACTGATTATAGAAGGTA
>NW_017124269.1:0-276 GCF_001263275.1 Habropoda laboriosa | reverse complement strand
TGCAAAACGGGGCGCCGTGCAACAATGTGCAAATTTTCGAGACAACAAAGTTGCAAACCGAGAGACGCGTTTGCAACAATGTGCAATTTTCGGGAGCGACTCCCGGCAACAAAGTTGCAAGCGCGATAACGATCGTTGGCAACATTGTTGCTCGACGATGTTGTATCTATTAAGGAACTGCTGAAATCCTATCACAAAATAACCAGTTTGCAGAGAGTTCATTTCATTCTTTGTTTTGTTCTTCGGTCAGGAGCAAGCCTATTAGGATAGCGTTGC
>NW_017124268.1:0-276 GCF_001263275.1 Habropoda laboriosa | reverse complement strand
GAATTGACTATTGCCGTTTTAACACTCGTTAGATCTCCCTCTGTGACACAAGTACCAACTTACATTCACGCTCTCGAACTGAAAGTCTGGATTAATGGGGAGATTTTAGTGTGCTGGGTTGTAAAACGAAAGGATTTTGGAGATATAAAAAAACACATGTGAAACTTATTTTTAAGGATACTTAAGTTTAGACCAGGCTTACGATACGGACGCGACTCTGCTATTTTTGAGATTAGGGTTTGAATACGCGTCGGCTGGTTATTCCTTATTGCCAGG
>NW_017124267.1:0-271 GCF_001263275.1 Habropoda laboriosa | reverse complement strand
TCTCTTTTTCGTATGATTAAACCTCCATTCCTCGACTTCGTTTCGTCGTGTATATGTACAAGTATCACGAAAATATGGAAAACGATAACGAAAGTGCAGAGAAAACAGGGAAGTCCCTAAAATACGCAAGTTTCGCAGAAAGGCAGATGATACAAGTTCTTCTTCGTTTTCACATTATCAAATTCACTGCAACGCGCGCTCGACAATTTTTCATCTATCCTAGAGTTTCTCTCTCTCTCTCTCTCTCTCTCTCTCTCTCTCTCTCTCTCTC
>NW_017124266.1:0-276 GCF_001263275.1 Habropoda laboriosa | reverse complement strand
TAGAGATTATTACGAAAGATTATACTCGTTTATTGCAGCTTCTATTCTATGCTTCTGCTTGAACAATGCGACAAGACGATAATATGTGAATTTTTTCAAATTTCAATTACGTTCAACGGTAGAATGACCGTCTGGGTCGAAATTGACCCACTGGCGACTTTCCGAAAGTGAATTTTTATGTAATTGAAACGTGATTGAAGAATTAGATTCATCGGTTCGTTTTGAAAATAAAACACAATCGGTGTGTGCACAAGCAGATTTCGTTCGAAACTGAAA
>NW_017124265.1:0-276 GCF_001263275.1 Habropoda laboriosa | reverse complement strand
GGAGATTAGGATTGAGGGAATTACAGGATATTTCAGGATGAACGGCGTACGCTGATTTTACGGAATTTTTGATAAGAGCTGGGTTAACGATCTATCGACGAACTCCAGGATTCTTTTAGAGTTTGTTGCAATTATTTTTGTCGCGAATTACGTTTAATTTGTTCGGTTAGTCGAGTGTTGGAATTCATTTATTTAACTGGTGAACTCTTTTGTGCGAAAGACTAAATTAACGTTAACGAAAAATATGGATAAACTAATTACTGATATTACGGATAA
>NW_017124264.1:0-276 GCF_001263275.1 Habropoda laboriosa | reverse complement strand
ATCTCTCTTTCGTTTTAATACGTAAATGACGATTTTTACGCGAGAGAACCCGTTCGGAAATGGGACTTTCCACGTTGTCACGCAAAGCTTCCGTCTTTTTTCCATCTCCACCTTTTTCCACGGGAAAATTACAAGTAACGATAACGTGGTCTGCTCCGGTGTCCGAAATAAAAACGCGAGCGGGAAAACGGGAGGGAGATCAAACGCGAGGAGAGGAGCAACGCGGTATTTACACCGTGCAGCTTAAATTCTCGGGAGGTCGTCGGAAAGGCTCGC
>NW_017124263.1:0-276 GCF_001263275.1 Habropoda laboriosa | reverse complement strand
CAAGTAAGTTTGGTCTAATGCATTTTCTCCTATCTTCAAAAACAAGCGAGTTATTCAGGTGACTTGTTTAAAATGCCCCACCCTGTATATGCTCCTGGAGAGTTTCGGACTTGGCCGCGATTTCGGATCACAGCCTTATCACATTTCGGATTCGAGATCGAAGAAATACTGAGTGTATGGCCACGATAAACAGGCCTTTCAATGTTAAGTTCGCTGACTGGGATAAATTTAATGCCATGATTGAAGCTAAGTTCACGACGCAGGTTTTGGAAACCT
>NW_017124262.1:0-276 GCF_001263275.1 Habropoda laboriosa | reverse complement strand
CTTGCAAAACATCAATAACTAGGTCACTAGTGAATTCTGTTTTAAATTAAATCGTACCGTATGGAAGGGTTAAAAATATTAATTATTTGTCAAAAAATATATGTAGCTAAGAGATTTTTCTTTCACGAATTCCATTAACAGAAGCAAGTTCTCGCGTCTACTTTCGTTCGGAAAAAAGCTGCTCTATCATTCATAGTATATCGCGATTCGGCACAAGATCGACATTTAACTTTTCACGGTGGGCGCGAGGCGAAGTAATTTCGCCCGGTTGTCCCG
>NW_017124261.1:0-276 GCF_001263275.1 Habropoda laboriosa | reverse complement strand
AAAAATCGAATTCCAATTTATTCCCAAAACATTTCCAAACCTAATTCGAAACGGTCATCGAACGACCAACAATACCCTCGCACGAAGCCTGAAAAGATTCCTCCACGTAACTTACACACCGCGCCTTTTCCAAACGAAACAGCGATCAACATTCAGAGCAGAGGCCCTAAATGAAACGTAACAGATCGATCCTCGCATGAAAGCTCGGGGCGTTCTTAAGAATTTTCAAGAATGCATTGATTGTCCGATGGAGGCACATGGATTTGCTGCACGACC
>NW_017124260.1:0-276 GCF_001263275.1 Habropoda laboriosa | reverse complement strand
TCCTCCCTCCTTGGGTCCAACGCGCTCTTGCACGGAGAGAGAGACGACGCCGCCTTTCCGCTGCCTCTTCCGGTTTTTCCTCTTTCACTTCGCGGAGAATGACTGGTTTCTAATCGTGTAATTGACTGGTTTCTAATCGTGTAATTGACTGGTTTCTACTTGCCAATTTGCTACGCTGTTTTCCATATTTTCAGCTGTTTCTAGCAGGTGAATTTTAACGCTGGGTCTTGGGGCTTTTTCTGTGTTTTTGGAAAGAAGGTTCTTCTGACTTCGTTG
>NW_017124259.1:0-276 GCF_001263275.1 Habropoda laboriosa | reverse complement strand
GAAATTTTATTTGATGTCTGTTTTCTGTAGCTTTTGTACTTATTCTTTTGTTATGAGTTCGTGGAAGGTTTCTTCGGAGGAAGATATAAGAGATACGTATATTTGATATTTATTAATGTTATTAATTAGGCGAGGATATTTTCTCATTTTGCAAACCTTGGTGATACTTTTGTCAAACTCGTGGTACATAAATTTCTCATATTATAGTTACAGGATTATTGTATTGCCGTTATACAATTGGCGAAGTACTTTACACTTAGTGAAAATAATTTACTG
>NW_017124258.1:0-276 GCF_001263275.1 Habropoda laboriosa | reverse complement strand
CATCTTTGGGAAAAATGTTTTATTGCGATTCAAGGTAATAGATACGTTGTGTTAGATTTTTAGAAGCTTTGGACTCCTTTGGACTCGACGTCAGTACGAATAAAGTAATTTTTAAATTGCCAGTTTAAATATGTATTATATTTTGCGATATATTTTTACCTGGATGAGCAATGGGTACACAAACAATGGGGAAACAGTTCGTTCCTATCGACTAAATGTCTTTTGAAGTGCATTTCGAATGAAATTCTTAAAATAATAGGGAGTTGGCGAGAAGAA
>NW_017124257.1:0-276 GCF_001263275.1 Habropoda laboriosa | reverse complement strand
AGAACACGGTGTGATAAAATAACGTGAATTAAGAGGGGTTGTAAAAATTGTCCCGTATCGAAGTTTCGATATATAAACGAACGCACTCGCGATTATTAGCGTTGGAAATTCTACGTTTCACGCGCTATTTATGATTCCTCAGAGGATCGATTACGAGGATCCTTATACCCTTGTTAAACTGAAACGCTTGGTGAACCATTGCGATACGCTCGAATAAAATTTTCATTGTCAATTGGAGAGAGAGAAAAAAAGAATCGTGTACACATTAGGAATCCC
>NW_017124256.1:0-276 GCF_001263275.1 Habropoda laboriosa | reverse complement strand
AGGACGTAACGAGGGATCCACGATTTTCTTCAGATCTCGTGACTTGTGATGCCCTCAGGAACATCGTTTCGAACATGATTCGATACTTGGAACTCTTGACGAGTCTTGAATGCTTTGATAGCTTGGCGAGTGGAAAGCTCGGCAAGTTGAAAGCTTGGCGAGTGGAAAGCTTGATGAGATGAAATCTTGGTGAGTTGATGAAAGTTTGGTGGCTTGAAAGCTTGCTGAGTGAAAAACTTGACGAGTTGAAAGCTCGGCGACTTGATAGCTGACTCA
>NW_017124255.1:0-275 GCF_001263275.1 Habropoda laboriosa | reverse complement strand
GTAGCAGTAAATAATGTAACTGTCCTATAAGCGGCAGTTGACATTGCAGTGGTTATTAACTATTTAATAGTTGATGGCGTATATATTATGCGATGGTATGCATGTCTAATTAAACAAATTAACAGTGGTTGTTATGAAACTCGGGAGCGTTGTTATAAAAAAAAGAACTAACCTGATGCAGGACTTGGGAGCAAGAAACAGTGGTTGATATATGATATCCGAGTGCAATAACGGTAAATTTATTTTTTTGTCGATAAAGACGTAGCAATAAATAA
>NW_017124254.1:0-276 GCF_001263275.1 Habropoda laboriosa | reverse complement strand
ACACACACACACGCATGCGTATGTGCATGGAAAAAGGGAGAGAGAGAGAGAGATTGTATTTTTTGCATTCGATCTCTTGCTTAACTGTGTTTGCTTGTATACTGTACCTCCTTTCTTCTGTCTTCTCTTAGATTAGAACTTTCTCTTGCAAGAGTTGTGGAAAATGTCACCGTTGTTTCCCTTCCGAATTCTGACACCCACTTGTATCGGATGATTGCAAAAGTTCGTACCCGATTTGGAAATAAAACACAATCGGTGTGTGCAAAAGCAGATTTC
>NW_017124253.1:0-275 GCF_001263275.1 Habropoda laboriosa | reverse complement strand
CTCCAAGGTGGTGCGAAAATCTTCTCCGCAAATTCAGCTGCAACAAAATAGCGAAGAAAAAATCAAAAAAAAGGACAGACATACATTTTTTGATAAGATTAGATAGCAATTTCAGTGTACTGAAAAGATTTTTAATGTTTAAGTTGCATTATTTTATTAAAAATTTTGAACTTTACATTTCTAAGTTCTCCAGAGTAATGAAGTATGTCGTTGTAACAGCGCCTTTGGAGTGCAAAGGGTTAAATCTTCATAGATTGGCTTTACGGATGGAACCA
>NW_017124252.1:0-275 GCF_001263275.1 Habropoda laboriosa | reverse complement strand
AGATCAGAGAGACACAGATATCCGTGAGCAGAACCCTTTACGCGGCTTTATACCTTCCACGAACCGCGCTTCGTTACCGAGAAATTATAGACACCGTGTTGATGGAAGATGTGTATCAAAGGCATTGTTCCCTTGCTTTTCGACGTTGCAGAAACTCTTGAATCGGTTTTCTTCGTTTTAAGCAGCTCAACACTGTCCTTCGTATTATTTTTCTTTGCACCCTTAACAGGTCCTCTATCCTTCCAATTATTTTCATTTACATTCTTGATATCTAT
>NW_017124251.1:0-275 GCF_001263275.1 Habropoda laboriosa | reverse complement strand
CGCGCGATAAGCCCCCTGTCGGCGCTTACCCTTGATGGCCTCAAGAGTCCTCTGGGGAAACTGACTGTGAAGATGTTGGTTCAACAGCCTTACCCCAGCGAGAGAGGCTTTTGCCTCTTCCCTCGCCATTAGCCGCACCTCTTCCGCACTCCACCTAGGACGAAGCCTGTCAACCTGGACGGCGTCGTTGGCTTCAATGGGGTGTTTACGTTTAACGTGCACCCCTAGCCCAATTTTCGTCTGGAAGTCCCTGCTGCAATGCTCGCAGACGAACC
>NW_017124250.1:0-275 GCF_001263275.1 Habropoda laboriosa | reverse complement strand
TGTCGTTATTGGCCGAATGTGATAATATCGACGAATCGGATCATATAACACCACGTGGCGGAAGATTCGGACGGTGCAAGTGAAGTAAGTGGTTAAGAGTGCCTGATTACTAATCTAAAATCTCTCTCTCTCTCTCCCCGAACTCTGTCTAGAGAGAGAGAGAGAGAGGTTCTTTCTATCCCTTCTCCCTCACACCCCTGGTCTCTCTCTCCCTCTCTCTATCCTCTCTCACCTTGAAGAGAGAGAACTCTCTTTTCCCCTCTCTCTCTGCCCTT
>NW_017124249.1:0-275 GCF_001263275.1 Habropoda laboriosa | reverse complement strand
CAAATGATTTTTCTGAGAGAAAAATCGCTATGGAGGTCACTGAAAATCTAATATCACGATGAAAATTCTAAAAAAATAATTTTCCTCGACGCAACATCATTTTCACGATCACGATTTCATGATTTCCCCGATTTTCAAAATCATGAAATGAGTAAAACGAAAGCTAGTTGCAATATTAATTGCAAAATTAATCATGGTTAATCATGGAAAGAAAATTAATATACAGGGTGTCTGTTTTATCTCAATACAGCGACGTATCTTTTAAGGAAGTGATG
>NW_017124248.1:0-275 GCF_001263275.1 Habropoda laboriosa | reverse complement strand
ACGCCTTCAACTAATTAGTAGTTATTAACCACTGCAATGTCAACCACTGCTTTTACGACTGTTTCATTATATTGCAACCTCTTTATCATCAAAAAATTATATTAAGGGTTATTGCACACGAATATCATATATCAACCACTGTTTGTTGCTCCCGAGCCTTGCAGCAGGTTAGTCTGTTTTCTTTTCTAACAACGCGCTCGAGTTTCATAACGTCCACTGTTAATTTGTTCAATTAGACATGCATGCTATCGATTAAAATATACGCCATCAACTAA
>NW_017124247.1:0-275 GCF_001263275.1 Habropoda laboriosa | reverse complement strand
CGCGGGCAATTAGACTCAGGTTAGAAGTTGTATATATCACAATAGCAGCCTTGGCGAGCACTAGCGAGAAAGGTTAATGTTAATTCGTCCCTCTAGCGGTGAAGCATGGGAGATACCTTCACCGCATAAAGCACTTCATAAATCTTTCGTGCCTATTATTTTTTTTTTAATTTAATTACGGTTCCTCGTTTATACGTGTCCTCAGGTCTGCGTGGGTTTATGATACGTCAATTCCTCTTCGAACGCAGAAATAAACATAAACTGCCTTCGTCAGA
>NW_017124246.1:0-275 GCF_001263275.1 Habropoda laboriosa | reverse complement strand
TGGTCCCCATGATGACGTTTCGCCAGATGTACGTACGTGTGTACGATACAAATGGAATTTATTGAATGCATATGTGCGCTTGTAACACTCAAAGGGTTAAAAAAGTGAAGTATTTGTCACTCAATAAAGAATGTCACTCTAAGGTTCTCATATTATATTACGCCACTGTAAGAACAATACGTAAATAAGAAAATAAGTATTTCACCCAATTGAACTTTCTTCGAAATTAGATGATTCTTTGTCGCCAAAAAGTTCAGCGACACAGGAGAATTAAC
>NW_017124245.1:0-275 GCF_001263275.1 Habropoda laboriosa | reverse complement strand
AGAGTGTTACGTTGCGTTATGGTATCGACGAAGGTTCGCGATGATTAAATGACGCTGTCTGTTGTGTTACATTAATTGTGTGAGGGGTTATTAGGTGATGAGTTAGAAGAAATCTTGTTGCGTTCGTGTATAAATTAGTTTGATACTTTAATAGTGACGAAGGTGTGTGTTAACCCTTTCGTTACTAAAGGTTATTGTAGTCATTCGAGAACATCGAGTGCTCGCTATATCCTGAAGGTGACTATAGTCAGCCAACAAAATCGGGCACTCGCTAT
>NW_017124244.1:0-271 GCF_001263275.1 Habropoda laboriosa | reverse complement strand
ATTTCGAGTACGAGTATCGTACCGTTACGTTACGTGCAATTCGCAAAGATATACTATCTCCACTCGCGACGTAATAGGTGTAAATTCGCTTCGTTTAACATTAACACGGCAACCGTGTGAGCTATTGAAAAATCAAATCACAACTTTGTATTCGGTACCAAAAAATGTAAGGTTTCGTTGGTCACATTTAGTTTTAGCAATTATCTTTACGTCGAAATATTCAGTTATCTGTATTTTCCCCCACCATCGTAGTTCGAAAATTCGACGCCGA
>NW_017124243.1:0-268 GCF_001263275.1 Habropoda laboriosa | reverse complement strand
AGACGCGGGTTGTCGCGCGAAAACAGCAGTATTTCAGTTTATATTCGTTAGATCACGGTTAACATGGCGAAACATGCAAAATAATGAGGAGACAGTCATTTTGCAATACTATAAAAGATGGTTTGTCGCGAGTATACAGTAGTATGTCAGTTTATATTCGTTAAAACACGTTTTACGTGGCGAAACATACAAAATAAAGAGAAAGCATTCGTTTGCAGTACTGCAAAACGCGGGTTGTCGCGGGAAAACAGCAGTATTACAGTTTACA
>NW_017124242.1:0-271 GCF_001263275.1 Habropoda laboriosa | reverse complement strand
CGTGAAAATCGCGAAGAAATAATATCTCTAGCGTGACGGTATATGTGTATATTCGCTTCGTTTCACAGTTACACGGGAACCGTTTGAGCTATTGAAAAAATAAACCACACCTTTGTATTTTGTATCAAAAAATGTTTAGATTACGTTGGTCACATTTAGTTTTAGGAATTATTTTTAAAGTCGAAATATTTCGTTGTCTGATTTGCCTCCACCTCCGTAGTTCAAAAATTCGACACCGATGTCCAGAATGTATAGCAGAAATGTACTCCAT
>NW_017124241.1:0-275 GCF_001263275.1 Habropoda laboriosa | reverse complement strand
TGCCTTCCTCACCGAATTCAACAGTGCGTGCAATTTTATGGAGGTTATGTCAGTTTGTTTACTCTGATTTTTTGATGCTTTACTGCACTACTCTAGACACCTGGTGTCTACTCTAGACACTGTGAACTCTGTTCAATGCGTATTTCTTTTATTGTCCATGCTTAATAATATAAACACGAACAGAAATAGAAGTTTCGTATCTCGAAACTTGTAGTTAATACACGGATACCTGACGAATCTTCGAACTAATTTTTCTCGAAAACGAAGCCTTAAAT
>NW_017124240.1:0-275 GCF_001263275.1 Habropoda laboriosa | reverse complement strand
ATAGTGGTAGCAATTTAGCCCGGAAATTGTGAATTTTTTCAGCTAGAAGGATAGTTCAGTTGTGACTGGGAAGTTTCCAATTTTGTCGCTTATTTTCGATAGAAAAATTGCAGAATTTAAGGTTAAACAATTTCTGTAATTTACTGTGGAAATTGTGAATTTTTTGAGCGAAGAGAAATAGTTAAGTTGCTAAGTTTAACGATTTGACTGTGAAGTTCCCAAATTTGTAACTTAATTTTGGTAGAAAAATTGCAGAATATGTTTGAATTGCAAAT
>NW_017124239.1:0-275 GCF_001263275.1 Habropoda laboriosa | reverse complement strand
AGAGGAACAAAGTATTCGTTTGATGAATGGTAAAATTTTGTTATAGTATAAAGTGAAAATTAGAGTATTGCAGGCCTGCGCAAGCAAAAATAGAAGGTACAATAAATACATGTATTTTGGTATATTTTTCAGTTGTGACTACAAGTTAACGTCACGTGCTGCAAGTATTCCAGCAATTTTTATTAAACATATATATTTAATAAATAACGAAACAAGTAATACTTAGGTATTATGGTACACTGATAGATTACTATGGTAATGTATAGAATGTTTAT
>NW_017124238.1:0-272 GCF_001263275.1 Habropoda laboriosa | reverse complement strand
CGATAGTAGATCTTCGCGACTTTCACATAACATACTGCGGCGATATTCGTACTCTAAATGGTGCTTGATTCTGCTATGCATTCTGGACGTCGGCGTCAAATTTTCGAACTACGATTGTGGGCGAAAATACAGATAATTCAAAATTTCGACTTTAAATATAATTTCTTCAGCTAAATGTATCCAGTGAAATCTTACCTTTTTTTGGTACTGAACATAAAGATGTGGTCTGTTTATTCATTACCTCAAACGGTTCCCGTGTACCAGTTAAACGA
>NW_017124237.1:0-275 GCF_001263275.1 Habropoda laboriosa | reverse complement strand
TGAAGGAGAGTCCACTTAGGAAAGATTGTATTTACGGGGTAATGTTAAATGTTGATTCTTAGCGAGATAAATGATCGTACGTTGGGAATATCGGAGATATAAAGTGCAGTTACGTTGGGAACGGGGGGAAACGTAAGACAGCGGTGTTTTTAAAATTCTACGGAGATACTTGGCACGTTCTTTCGAGCAAACAGAAACGATATTTTTCATTCTTTGTAGAACACATTGTAGACTGGTGGAACAACCAGCGGTCGTAGCCGTGCATGCCTACCGGT
>NW_017124236.1:0-275 GCF_001263275.1 Habropoda laboriosa | reverse complement strand
GTGTTCGGGGATTAGCTGGAAGGACGTACTAAAATTCGGTGAAGTGGGAGTCCGTGAGAACGGGTGAAGCGTAGGTCAGTGCTGTTCAGCTGGCCTTCAGGCGGGCAAGGATGCCCGCGGGCAAAGCTGAGGACAAAGTCACGGGCTAGTAATGTCACATGTACATTGAAGTAGAGTATGGGGAAAAACGTCTGCGGTAGGGGTATAATTCTTTCTCAAGACGGACGATGATTAGGTTAGCGAGCCGTTGCTCGAGAAGGCGTGGCTTGTTGCCC
>NW_017124235.1:0-275 GCF_001263275.1 Habropoda laboriosa | reverse complement strand
ATAAAATTTGAAGGGATGAATCTAGAAGTCGAAAAATGACATTCTGTAAAATATTTCATTTCAACGCGCATTTTTTATAAACAATTGAAATTACTTCCATAAAACTGTGGAAGTTTAAGTGATGTTGAACAATCGACAGTAGGTGTGCCCATAAAACGTTAACTTCGTAAGAGAAGAGTCTGTGTTTCGAGACTTGAAGGTAGAAGAATATTTTTTACTTTTATTTTAATTGATTATTATTAATTTTAAAATTTCAAATAAAATATATTTTTACA
>NW_017124234.1:0-275 GCF_001263275.1 Habropoda laboriosa | reverse complement strand
TTCGTTTAAATCCCTGCGATATAAATAGGCGAAACGGGGGCAACGAAGAGCGAGTGTGTTTGTACGAATGCAAGAGATGCGAGATGTGAAGAATGAGAATGAGCGCGCGTCGCCAAGACCTTATAAATAGGGAAAACAGAGCGAGATTCGTTTATTTCCCTGCGAAGCGATAAAGAGCTACCAATTGTGTTTATCCTAATTACATAGCGTTCTCTGTTTGACCAATTATATTTGACCAATTTCTAATTGCATTCTGCATTCCGTTTCCTACACTT
>NW_017124233.1:0-274 GCF_001263275.1 Habropoda laboriosa | reverse complement strand
CTGCAGAACTGTAAAACGTGGTTTGTCACCGGAAAACAGCACTATTACGGTTTATATTCGTTAGAACTCGTTTTATGTGGCGAAACATGGAAAATAAAGAGAAAACAGTCGTATGTTGTACTGCAAAACGCGGTTTTTCGCGAGAATACAGCAGTATTTAAGCTTATATTCGTTAAAACACGTTTTACTTGGCGGAACATGCGAAATAAAAAGGAAACATTCGTTTGCAGTACTGCATGGCGTATTTGTAGCGAGAAAACAGCAGTATTGCAAT
>NW_017124232.1:0-275 GCF_001263275.1 Habropoda laboriosa | reverse complement strand
AACAACTTACACGCAATCAAGCAATAATAATAAATTAACCTGAATTATAATACATTTAAAAAACACTTGACTAATCTACCAATAATTTATCGTTCAATTTCTGTCTACAATAACTCTAACTAATATTCCGACACTATTTAGAACACTATAACTTTTTTAAAAATGGACCAAGCGACTTGAATTTTTTTGAGAAGTTAGAAGGATTAGTATACTAGATGACGTGTTCAAAAAATTTGGAAAAAATTGTCGAAAGTGTCACTCAACACTTACAATAT
>NW_017124231.1:0-275 GCF_001263275.1 Habropoda laboriosa | reverse complement strand
GTAGAGGGACCCCAGTGTTTATAATGCTATTAGAATCAGTATCGAGACAATTTCATTTTAACTTACGATTTTCAATGTAATACTCAGCCAGCTTTCCAAAATAATCGTGCTAATTTCAAGGAACCTCCACGTACCTCTGTGTACGAACATTTCGTTTACGAACCTACCACGTAGCTTTAAAAGTTGTAGTCTTTTAATATGGTAAACAACGTTAAGAAAATCGAAGGTGTACGAATCCCCTTAATCTCGGGAAATCTATGATCTAGGAACTTAAA
>NW_017124230.1:0-275 GCF_001263275.1 Habropoda laboriosa | reverse complement strand
GAATCGTAGTAATTCTACTTTTTAACGAGTAAATTATTCATAAGTAGTGGCAATTAGAGCGATTCAAAAGCGGCGCAATTATTCTAATTACCTTAAGAATCTCCTCACTTAGGCGATCGCTTTGACTAATACATACTTCCACCGTATACATCTCCAAACATAAAAGGATAAGATTTTCATATGCATTTCATTCCTGAAACCTGTCGATTTAAATGGAAAATCGTTCAAAACTCACTGAACTCGGCGAAAAAGAAAGAATTCAATATTTATTACTG
>NW_017124229.1:0-275 GCF_001263275.1 Habropoda laboriosa | reverse complement strand
CATATGATCTATTATTGCCGCGAGGCACTGAAAGTTATTTTAGAAAATTTGGAGCAAATTTCCTTTCGTCGTTTTAATCATTTCGTGACCAGATGTACATGTCTCATTAGAATATTCAAATAGAAATTGATATCTATTGTCATCTACTGTAGATAAATAGTAAATTTGTCTTTTAATCATTTCACCATGAAAGGGTTGAAGTATGTTGTGGCGTTGGAGAAGTTGGACATTATTTTGAAAAATGTAGAGGAAATTTGTGTTCATCATTTTAACCC
>NW_017124228.1:0-275 GCF_001263275.1 Habropoda laboriosa | reverse complement strand
ATTAACAGTGGTTGTTATGAAACTCGAGCGCGTTGTTATAAAAAAAAACAAACTAACCTGATGTAGGACTCGGGAGCACGAAACAGTGGTTGATATATGATTTTCGAGTGTAATAACGGTTAATGTAATTTTTTGTTGTTAAAGATGTAGCAATAAATAAAGTAAAAGTCGTAAAAGCAGTGATTGACATTGCAGTGGTTAATACCTATCATATAGTTGATGGCGTATATTTTAATCGATGGCATGCATGTCTAGTTGAACAAATTAACAGTGGT
>NW_017124227.1:0-273 GCF_001263275.1 Habropoda laboriosa | reverse complement strand
GCTTTCACTTTATTTTGTATGTTTCGCCACGTAAAACGAGTTCTAACGAAGGATAACTGCAAAACTACGGTTTTCTCGCGACAGAGACGGTTTGAACTGCTGCAAACTTTTGTTCTCTCTTTATTTTGCATGTTTCGCCACGAAAAACGTGTTTTCAAGACGAATAACTGCAAAACTATAGTTTTCGCGCGACGGAGACGTCTTGAACTGCTGCAAACGACTCCTTTCTCTTTATTTTGCATGTTTGGCCACGTAAAACGAGTTCAAGCGAAG
>NW_017124226.1:0-275 GCF_001263275.1 Habropoda laboriosa | reverse complement strand
ACGCCTCCGTAGCTAGAAAACAACTGCGTTGCAGCGATTCTTCTTGAAAACACGTTTTACGTGACCAAACATGGAAAATAAAGAGAAAGCAGTCGTTTGCAGTTGTTCAAAACGTCTCTGTCGCCGAGAAGACTATAGTTTTGCTGTTTGTCCTCTTTGAAACACGTTTTTCGTGGCGAAACGTACAAAATAAAGTAAAAGCAGTCGATTGGAGAATCTCAAAATGTCTCAGTCTGAGGAAAACAGCAGTTTTGCAGTTTTTCACCTGAAAAACA
>NW_017124225.1:0-275 GCF_001263275.1 Habropoda laboriosa | reverse complement strand
CACAGACAGTAGCAATAACAGGAAGCAGATAACGATATTGACCATGTTTATAAATACAAACACGAACAGAAACAGATTTGGATAGATTGCTTCGCATGCAAAAACTTTATTCTGCACTTTTGACTTATTTCTTCACGAGTAATCACCCTCTGCCCGGTTGTACCACGATTGCTAGAATGTATTATCAGCATTGTCACGTCAACTATATTGGAATCAACATTTTTCATGTATTGCAGCGATATCTGCTAAAATATTGATAAATCCAAGCAATAAAC
>NW_017124224.1:0-275 GCF_001263275.1 Habropoda laboriosa | reverse complement strand
CACAGGCACTTTCAATGACCACATGCAGGCTAACAATAAGTCCTGTCATAAATCGTTCGAAAGGAAAATAACATCAGGCTATCTGCCTTCGACGACTCTTAAAAATACGCTGACACTGAGATATACATACTATGAAAAATATAATATAATCATTGTAATATAATTTATTGTAAAAGTAAACATTTAATAAGTACAATAAGACTATTAGTACTTCATACACAGGGTGTTCGGTAACTATTGATAGAAAATTTAAAGAGTGGTTCTACAAGTCAAAA
>NW_017124223.1:0-275 GCF_001263275.1 Habropoda laboriosa | reverse complement strand
CAGGGTCTGGTCCTAGGGACTAAGTGTCGCAGGCAACGCAATAAACTCTTGTGGTGTTTTGAGGAAACGATATTTGCCCGCGACGGCGACCACTTGACTAGCTGCCATAAATCCGGCTACAGGATACGCCTTAACAGTCATCGAATCGTACAAGAAATACAGAAGTCCAGCGTTTAGGATGATATCTTGAACACAGTCGCTTTTCCACCGCCGTCGCGATCAAGTTTTAACATTTCACGGCCGAAAAGTCTTGTGTTTCGGAGTTTGAAAATTTC
>NW_017124222.1:0-275 GCF_001263275.1 Habropoda laboriosa | reverse complement strand
TAGAAAATTGTTCGTGAAATGAAATCACCGACTTAGTCACTCTTTGCGAAGAAGAATCAGTGTTGTGGAACACGAAAGGTGCAGAAAATCGTAGCAGAGGAAAAAAATATCGCAACAGCGTAATATAGATCGTTTAAGGAGTCAGGTATGCTAATTGTGTAGAATTGATTCGAAACGAACGTCGAAATTTGACAAGAAAATAAAATCGAAATCGCGTTGCTCGTGGGAGCGCTGTATATTACTCAGTGTCTGTCTTTCCGCGTTCGGAGAAAAGC
>NW_017124221.1:0-275 GCF_001263275.1 Habropoda laboriosa | reverse complement strand
AAGATGAAAATTACCCGATTATCAAGTTACTAGGTCATCCTATAAATAATGTCATTTTAGAAGCCGAGTTTCGATACAAAAATAATAGTATTTATACTTACTATTAAAGCGGTACTCCACCCTGAAACGTTCAAAAATAGGTAATGTTTGGAAATTATTTTCATAGGTGATTACTAAATGAAAAGCATTAATTTTTGAAAAGTAGAAATATTACAAGTTATTCGCTAATCGCAAAATTTCTTCTGCTAGAACATTAATTGTTGTCCGCCATCGTC
>NW_017124220.1:0-275 GCF_001263275.1 Habropoda laboriosa | reverse complement strand
AACTCATCTCCTGGATGTGTTCTGTGTTCTGGTCTCTTGCCATTTCTCGTTGCTTTCTTTCTTATTGTATTACGTTGTTTTTTTTTTCTCGTTTTTCTTTCCTTCGCATTGCTTCTTGGTTATGTATGGATGGAGAAACATTGTACGAGATTTCTGGGAGATCGATTTTGACCGTTTTCTTTCGTTCCCCTTTCGTTGTAACTTACTTTTACAGGAAATTTATGTGTACGTATATTATTGCGATGTTGATGTTTTGTTTTCTTTTGTTATTCGAG
>NW_017124219.1:0-275 GCF_001263275.1 Habropoda laboriosa | reverse complement strand
AATAACATAAATAAAATTTATTGTGTTATTATGTATAATCTATTAGCATGTTTCTACTCACTGTCATTCCATACTTGCTGTTAGAAAGCTCCCATTTAAGACCAGCTATATCAGCTGAATATGAATATTCATTTAAAGCATCACGAAATAATAACACAAACATGTATGTTGAATTATAACTGAGGGGGTCCATGTATGCTAGTGGACTGTAAAAAAAATATAAAAAATCATATTTAATAATATAACAATATACATAATATAAATATGCCAAAAAT
>NW_017124218.1:0-275 GCF_001263275.1 Habropoda laboriosa | reverse complement strand
TTACTGTATTGGAAACACAACAAGATGCAAGAATAGAATAAAATAGAGAAAGATAAGAATGAACATAGATAAAATGGAAGCACAGATAAAACACGAAATCTCGTTTGGAAACTAATTTGCTATACAGGGTATCGCAGTATTGATAGTACAACCGTGAATTCTACATGAAAAAAATAAGTGAAAAATATAGAATAAATTTTTTTCGCTTGAGGCTTAGTTTACGAGAAAATCGACATTAAACATTCTCCGAGTACCTGTGCATTTAACCTTTTAGC
>NW_017124217.1:0-275 GCF_001263275.1 Habropoda laboriosa | reverse complement strand
ACTTAGAGTCCGTGGTGCAGAATTACGATACTAATGACTTTCAGAAGTGTCAGTGGTGATTTTTAGCGAACTGCTAAAAAAAATCGGACGTGAATCAAGTGTCAAATTCAGTGTATAAAGTGTGTAAAAAGTCAGTATTTTTGAGGTGTCAATAAGGAGAAGATTATGCTCTAACCAATTAAACCCTCATTCCTTCTGTTAGCCTACTTTCCAGTTCTGCACAGTAATTGCACTTCAGACCTAAATTAAATTACTTCAGGATCAGATAATTAAAA
>NW_017124216.1:0-275 GCF_001263275.1 Habropoda laboriosa | reverse complement strand
TGAAAATTGTAAATTAATGTTTATTTCACAAAAACGAGCCCCTTCTCACGTTTTTAAAAATCTAAAAAAATAGATGTCGTTCTTTGAATGTTTATCAATAAGCGCACCAAATTTCAATTTTGTTTACTGCATAATTATAGTCAGGATGGAGCTTCAAAGACATCCGGGTGCCGTCCCGATGCGCTGCGCGGTTAACAATTGACCGCTCGGTCTGAACCATAGGTCTGAAAGGACACCCTTTCAAAAGCTGCCCAGAAATGACAAGCTATGACTTT
>NW_017124215.1:0-275 GCF_001263275.1 Habropoda laboriosa | reverse complement strand
CAGCATATTGGTCAGCCCGATCTACTCCACGCATATTCTTTGTATAATCAATAACAATTTTAGGTTTTTGTATGCTGACTAATTCACCACCGCGTACTCTTCTATCAACCGATATCAAACTCGCTTCATTACAGGTACTTAACAAAGTTACAATCCTTTTGTCCTTCCATGCGAGGACTAGAGTTTTGCCTTTTCTGCGGGCCACTGTTTTCCTGCCCCTTACAAATCTCGGTTTTTTTATTACCATTGGTAAATATTTCCTATTTGTTTTTATT
>NW_017124214.1:0-275 GCF_001263275.1 Habropoda laboriosa | reverse complement strand
CCGATGTGGAAGACCCCGACCGCGGCTCATTTGTTGAGGCCCTTTTTCTCGAGGCGGAGCGCTCCCTCGCCCCACTGGTCGAGGCGCGCTCCAACCTTACTGAAACGGCCGCCGCTGATTCGCGCAGCTTCCCTTGCCTGATGTAGGCCCTTGCCTCCACCACGTCCCTAGGGACTTCACCCTCCTCTACTTCACCCCCCAACCCCTTTTTGTTTTTTTGTGAAATATCCATATTATTCCCACGAGAGTGGTCGGAAATAAGTGTCCACCCGGGC
>NW_017124213.1:0-275 GCF_001263275.1 Habropoda laboriosa | reverse complement strand
GTTCCTGAGAAAAACAATTGCCGATTACAATTTTATGTATAGATGGGAAGAGCAAGAACGAATAATTTTCATAAAGAAATTGATTGGTAATAGTGTAGTAATATAATGCAATAGTATAGCAATGAAGAAATAAAATGGGACTTAAGAAAAATAGATAAACGGATACTTACGTTAACAATGTTCGTTACAATGTGCGTTACAGAGATTTGATGAAGTCATAAAAAAAAAAAATGATGATCAATTATCATTTCTGCAAAGTGGCAAATTTATTGGAA
>NW_017124212.1:0-275 GCF_001263275.1 Habropoda laboriosa | reverse complement strand
GTGTTTTTCGTATCCGGCTCGCCGTTTTCGTCCGCTAACAACGACAGTACATTCAGCTGAAACGTACCGAAATCACCAATGTTCTATCTTGCACCTTTACACCTTTTTCTGAGCCTTTCTTTAATTTCTCTGTGATTCGTCATCGATAGCTAGGCTTCTGGTACCTTGCAAAGTGCATAACGCTGTAGGTACTCACCTCTCAGAGACACTTTTAAGTTAGGGTGGATTAATTTGATCCGATTATTCTTAGTGTGCTTTCTGGTATTTAGATTGTT
>NW_017124211.1:0-275 GCF_001263275.1 Habropoda laboriosa | reverse complement strand
TACTTCATCCAAGGGTTTTAAGACCGTAATTATATCATTTATTATTGCCCAATGATGTTCTGATATATCAAGTTTTAACGCAATATTTAATTTCGTAATCGTCCTGTCTGTTAAAACAGACATAATTGCAGTTCTGTTGTATAATAATAAGAACCCCACCTTGTGGGGCAACTTTGAATTAATTTTCGTCTGTTTAGAATTAACTGCTTCTGTTTTTCGATGAAAGCAATCGTAGCAACGTTAGAATGATTAAAATATTGAACAATTTTACTGCC
>NW_017124210.1:0-275 GCF_001263275.1 Habropoda laboriosa | reverse complement strand
TTTTGTAGGTCGTTGAAGTTTTATAGTGGTATTTTTCGTCATTACGCGAAAAGTACCACTGCAAATTGGAAAAATCTATTTCTGCGCCATCGTATTGCGTATAACAAAAAATAACGAAACTGTTTCCTCTTCTATTTTTCTCACAAAGGAAACGATGGAAACTACTAACGTCAACACCCTATATATTTTTACTGATATATTTCGGTACAAATATAACAGGTGTCCTAATACTTACGGACTACAGTGTAAACGTGACGACATTCCGCATCGTTAGC
>NW_017124209.1:0-274 GCF_001263275.1 Habropoda laboriosa | reverse complement strand
ATTGACCGTTATTACACACGAATATCATATATCAACCACTGTTTCATGCTCCCGAGTCCTGCACCAGGTTAGTTTGTTTTTTTTATAACAAAGCGCACATGTTAAATAACAACCACTGATAATTTGTTCAGTTAGACATGCATACTATCGATTAAAATATACGCCATCAACTAATTAGTTGACAATAACCACTGCAATGTCAACCACTGGCTTTACGACTGTTACTTTATTTATTGCTACCTCTTTATCAACAAAAAATTAAATTAACCGTTAT
>NW_017124208.1:0-275 GCF_001263275.1 Habropoda laboriosa | reverse complement strand
TGAGGTCTCTTACTCCAACGTGAATTGATTACCCATAAATTTTCGTTTATGAGGTTTCGCAACACGTTTGTTACTGACACGACTGCCTTTTTTTAACAATTTTTGACATTATCGAGAATAGAATAAAATTGTTCACTCTAAGACAGCAAAAAAAGTACTGAGCTTACTGTTACTTATTACTGAACTTCTATAATAAATTAGCAAAAAAGGCTTAACAAAACGGCTGTCACACTAGAATACCCCCTTAACTGAATTAACAGCTTGGAAAAATGGCA
>NW_017124207.1:0-274 GCF_001263275.1 Habropoda laboriosa | reverse complement strand
AAGAAAAAAGAAATTTGGCGAGGATTCGTGAGACGTTATCAGTGTGTATATTGTAAGAAATGCGAGATTTCGGCGGCGAAATGATGGCCTGGACTTTGTCACAAAGGAAAAAAAAGAGCGCGGGTACCTGAGGGTACCATAAACTAAGCCCTTTCCCCGGAAAATCGAACGAGGGGGCTCCAACGGTTTTTCGGAGCAACGCAGACAGGCGTAGGTAAAATGTAAGGTCGGCCTACGTCCACGTAAAAAAAAAAAATGTAGGGTCGATTCGACA
>NW_017124206.1:0-275 GCF_001263275.1 Habropoda laboriosa | reverse complement strand
CTCGAAACACTGCGTCTCACCGAGATTCAAAGGGAATCTCCTAATTGTTACTCATGCTCGAGCATCGCGTCGTGTTACGTAATTCTTGGCGGAAAGAGCCGAACAGGTTTCGCACGCGGACAGAGCTACCGCTAAACTAACAGCGTGAGAGCACGAGGACAGTATATGTAGTGGGAGATGGCGGTAGGTCATAGTGGGGGTAAGCGATTTAATCCACGTCCCACGATTTGGCATCACTGGAAAGAGCCCTTATTATTTTCGAGTCGTTTCTAACA
>NW_017124205.1:0-275 GCF_001263275.1 Habropoda laboriosa | reverse complement strand
GAAAAATCAGAGATTGGTCCTTGTACCGTTACGCACGCAGCTCCGGTAACACGTTGATCACCTGTGATTGTTTCCTCGATGGGGCCACCTGTGACCGGAGGGCCTCGAATATTCAGAATAATTAAAATAAAACGAATATCGTCGACTAACAATTTCGAACGTCATAGGTAACTAGACGTTATTTTGAATTAAATAAAGCATGATATAATACAATGCTTGGAATAACGAAAATTTTCGTGATGCCCCCTGAGCAAATCTACCGTGGCAATGAACGT
>NW_017124204.1:0-275 GCF_001263275.1 Habropoda laboriosa | reverse complement strand
TCAACATTCTTGGAATGAAGACACTAAACATTCCTGGAATGAACGCATTCAACATTCCTGGAAAGAACACATTTAACCTTCTTGGAATTAACACATTCAACCTTCTTGGAATGAGCACATTTAACATTCTTAGAATGAAGGCACTGAACATTCCTGGAATGAACGCATTCAACATTCCTGGAATGAACGCATTCAACATTCTTGGAATGAAGGCACTGAACATTCCTGGAATGAACGCATTCAACATTCTTGGAATGAAGACACTAAACATTCCT
>NW_017124203.1:0-275 GCF_001263275.1 Habropoda laboriosa | reverse complement strand
GGAATTTTCGAAACTCGGTAGCGATTGTTTAATCGATTAAATTTCAATTTACGTTTATAATATCCAACGTTTCTTCCGGTAACATACGAGATATAGAATTCTAGATAAATACCGCCGTAAATATTAGAATTTTCCGCGTGTATCTTGTTTGTCTCGTGTCAGCGGAATCGTTCGGGAAATCGTGGAAATTTGTTATTCGTAATTGTCGAACGGCGATACACACATCACGCCCAGGTGAAATCGTGAAACCGTCGATAATTACTCGAGTAATTCGC
>NW_017124202.1:0-275 GCF_001263275.1 Habropoda laboriosa | reverse complement strand
AGAAAATCGTAAAGGTCACTGTTTACAACTTTTCTATCTGAGCTTGTAATGAAAATTTAAGAGCTGACACATGCTGAAAATTTCATCGAAATTGGTCAATGCCGCTATGGGCTACAAACTATTAAAAATTGTGAAAATCGCTGTTTCTCACGACTTTCGGCATGTAACTATAATAAATCTGAAGATTCATGCATTTTTCCGATTTCAATGAAATTTTCTGCACGTGTATAATTAACATAAATCTACAAACCGTATTTTTCTTCGCGATTTCCACA
>NW_017124201.1:0-275 GCF_001263275.1 Habropoda laboriosa | reverse complement strand
GGGGTACGGCCGACAGACGTTCGGGAGGATCGAGAAGACCGAAAAGACCAACAGGAGGCAGAAGCGGTTCGCAGCGTGTGGTTCACTCATATGAGTGATAAGTGTCCATCAAAAAACGAATATGTGAAATGTTTCAAGTGTAACGCGGAGGTACATTGCGTCTAAGTGCCCTAAAGGACAGGTTACAACAGCGGTGAGCTGCGACATATCTTAGGTACCATGGAAAAAATGCGTAAAAGATGTAAAGGTAAATGGTCATCAAATTAAAACACTAA
>NW_017124200.1:0-275 GCF_001263275.1 Habropoda laboriosa | reverse complement strand
GAAAGCTTTGATCATGTCAGCTCGTTCCAGAACGATCTATAGGATGACCCCATTCGCTGAGGATACGTCGAAGAGACTCGAACGGATTATCGAGCGCGATTTCGTGGCCAAGACACGAGGAATTCGCTTGGAAATATTTATCTTCGACGGGAAGACACGTTCGATATCATTTTTCCCGCGCACGGACTCGTTATCGCTGTGTACGATTATAGGATTGCTTGAAACAGCTCTGGCACTTGTTCAGTGGCCATTTTGTAATTATCAAACTTTTTGAC
>NW_017124199.1:0-275 GCF_001263275.1 Habropoda laboriosa | reverse complement strand
ATTTTGTTGCGTGCAAGTCTTCATTTAACATTTTTTTTAAGCACCCTGTATAATATATTGTCTCTGAAGCAAAGGAGAAACATTGTTGCATCGAAGTTCTCGCTTAACATTTTTTTTAAGCACCCTGTATAATATATTGTCTTTGAAGCAAAGAAGAAATTTTGTTGCACGGAAGTCTTCATTAAATATTTTAAAGACAATCTCGTTGCAAGCTATTGCAAAAAAAAATGCAAGAAAAAGTACAAATTCTCTATATAAGTGGTGACATTTTTTTG
>NW_017124198.1:0-275 GCF_001263275.1 Habropoda laboriosa | reverse complement strand
GCCAGCCAGACAACCTCAACGGCAATTGACGTATCATATACCCACACGCAGTGAAAAGGAATCGGTTTCCCGTGCGACGTTCTGCAGATCTTGTTTATCGGACGAAATACTTGGCCTGTAGACGTTGCGCAATCAGGAAAGCGCCCCAATTTTTAATTAGACAATCCTGTTCAAACGTGAGCAATAGGCTATTTTTTCCAACTAGACTTCAAGCCAACTTAGTTTATTAGTCCTAGTCAAGGCCCACACATCCGAAGACCCGACCGAAGAGCCCT
>NW_017124197.1:0-275 GCF_001263275.1 Habropoda laboriosa | reverse complement strand
GTGTATTCGAGTATTTCACCTTTACGTGCAATTATTTTAATAGAAATGTACTCTACTTTGTACGTAGAACGCTTCAAGGGTATTCGAATATCTGTGCTAACAAATGTAGAAAGCGTAATGGAAAGTAATAGAACGAAATACGATATATTTCGTTGGTACCGTTGAAGTGAGAACGTACTTATAGTAAGTAAGGAAATAAATTAGGGAAACGATAGAGAAGAAGAGACACGTACTCGTAGACCTCTCGCAGATCGTATCGCTCCGACTTTGTCCAG
>NW_017124196.1:0-275 GCF_001263275.1 Habropoda laboriosa | reverse complement strand
CTGCGAACTTTGTATCTGAAACAAACATTTTATTCGTTTCATCGTTCGATCATTCATATTGAATAGGTGAAAGCTTTGTGGTGTGCAAAATTACGGAAATTTAGCAGTTTGAGAATTTTCTCTTAAGGGGTTACGTACATATAGGAAGGCTGAATTTTTTTCGTCTGTATCTTTAATTTCATTAACATTTTAAAGTATACACTACTAACGAAAATTCCTAAAAATTGCACGCAAAAATTTCCGACAGAGTATAATGGAAATACAGCAATTTGAGT
>NW_017124195.1:0-274 GCF_001263275.1 Habropoda laboriosa | reverse complement strand
ACGAGAAAGAGGGTAGAGCAGCTTGCTGGCGAGGCAATTATTTCGCCGCGATATGTTACGCGCCGTGAATGAATCGAACGATTGAAACGATTTGTTTTTTTTTTTGGAGATGGAGTTTAGTTGAAACTTTGCGTCGAAGGTGTATTATAGAAAATTTGTCTTATCAGTTACTTTGTGTAGGAGACGATGGAAAAATATTGAGGGACCCAACCGGGAATCGAACCCGGAACCTTCGGCTTAGCAAGCCGAGGCTTTGCGCGCTACGCCAACCACT
>NW_017124194.1:0-274 GCF_001263275.1 Habropoda laboriosa | reverse complement strand
AAATATAAGCCATCAGTTAATTAATAGATATTAACCACTGCAATGTCAACCACTGCATTACGATTGTTACTTTATTTATTGCTACCTCCTTATCAACAAAAAATTAAATTAACCGATATTACACACGAATATCATATATCAACAACTGTCTGCTGCTCCCGTGTCCTGCATTAGGATAGTTTTTTGTTTGTAACGTCGCGCACATGTTCAATAACTGTCACTGTTTATTTGTTCAATTAGACATGCATACCATCCATTAAAATATACGCCAACA
>NW_017124193.1:0-275 GCF_001263275.1 Habropoda laboriosa | reverse complement strand
TACAGGGTGTTCCCTTTAATTGGAAACGGTGAAATATCTCACGAGGGATTGTAGTTATGAAAACAATGTTCTTACAAAAGTTATTCGGTATACAGGAGGACATTAGGTGGTCTAAATGATTTGTCTGTAGGTTCAGTAACGTGGGAGATATCAAAAGCAGGATAATTTTTTTAAAATGGAACCCTGTATTTTTTTTATTCATAATATGGTAACGTTCGTTGACACGAATTTAACGTGAGTACAATAATTCTTATCGGCACATATGTCTAAAATAT
>NW_017124192.1:0-274 GCF_001263275.1 Habropoda laboriosa | reverse complement strand
ACCCCTTGACATATATTGACGTCTGGGAGACGTCATTCATTTCACGTGCCATTGTAGACTTTGGCGTCTCCGAGACGTCGAGAACTGTCTCATGTTTCCCACTTATGCGAAAGTGTGTCAAAGGATATAAAAAAATGCTCTTTTAAATGCTTGATATAGCTATCTATAATGCTTATGTCCTCTATTCTGCAACAAAGCAGTCGATTGTAAATTTTCGATTGAACAGTGCAGAAGATATGCTACGTAATTTGTCTCTTCGCTACGTAATTTGTCG
>NW_017124191.1:0-275 GCF_001263275.1 Habropoda laboriosa | reverse complement strand
CTACACTCACGTTCGACTCTCGCTACAGACTGTTCTGTGAAGGACTGAACGTGAACACTTCAATGTCGTTCAATCCGTGGTTTCAACATTCTTTAGAGGTTTACTGATGCAAGTTTTATTTTGTCCCACAGGTACACCGTTTAGGTTTGGGCACGATTTACAAAAGATAGAATTTTAATATTGAATAGAGGTTTGCTGGTTGCACAGGGGCCGACTTAAAATGGTAATCAGCTTCCTACATACAACTTACGGTATAAAATTGAAGGGGTTGGTGA
>NW_017124190.1:0-274 GCF_001263275.1 Habropoda laboriosa | reverse complement strand
CACTACCGCTTTGTCGTTCACTTCGTGTTTATTTTAGAAAGATAGCTCATTCTGCAGCGGATTTCCGGTTTCGAGCGTCCTCCCCTTATTATTTCAACAACAATAAGCGTGAAAAGCTTCTGGCTGCAAGTATGTACATTATATACTGAGTGTCCAAATTTTCATTTTTTTCTTGTATCCATAGAAAATAGAAAATGACCGAAGAAACTTGGGAGATAGCTCATTCTGCAGAGGACTTCCGGTTTCGAGCGTCCTCTGCTTATTATTTCGACAA
>NW_017124189.1:0-274 GCF_001263275.1 Habropoda laboriosa | reverse complement strand
TGCACCTTAATTTCATTGTTTTAAATATCTGCAGATTAACGTTCAACAAAAGAAATTAGCGTGGATATTTTAGAAATAGGATACTTTCACTCTGATTGCACTGTTAAACAACGATGAAATTAATCGAAAAAAGATCTGGTATCAAATAAAAGTGCAATGTTCAAGGCAAAAGAAACAGACTATCTAAATATAATCAATTTACTTTGATTGCAATCATAAAATGATAATAAACAATATCTGTTAATAAAATTTTCAAGATGTATCTGTTCATACA
>NW_017124188.1:0-274 GCF_001263275.1 Habropoda laboriosa | reverse complement strand
AACAGTGAATGTGGGGAGAGAGTTGGTGTGAATGGCCTGCGTGGCGCATTTGTTTATGTTTAGGAAAGAGGAAGGTGTGTCTGTTTGACCAGCGTAAATATTAAGCGAGCGAATTACATTTTCTATGACAAATAAAGATAATATTAGCGAACAGCACCGGCGACGCGTGGGGTACTTTTAATTTAATATACATAAAATGTAGGAGGTGGTCTAATGAACTTTACTCTAATCAGAATGTCGTGCAAAGTAGTTTATTTCGGACTGTCGTCGAAAG
>NW_017124187.1:0-274 GCF_001263275.1 Habropoda laboriosa | reverse complement strand
TGATTTTACCCATCGGGTACTATAAAAATCACTATAATTCGGATATTTTGTATATTTCTTCATGTCACGTGCATTCTGTGCAATTTTGCATAAAAATCCGCAGTCTAATGATAATACTCAGATAAAATATTTGACACACTTTTTTTTTTATCGGCAATCGTGCACATTGAATGAGTGAAAATTATTTACTATTTTTCATTTTGCAAATTCATTGGTGAAAAATACAAAATTCGCCAACTTACTAATCATTTTCGAGACGTCAGGCTAAATATAT
>NW_017124186.1:0-274 GCF_001263275.1 Habropoda laboriosa | reverse complement strand
TGTGACACGGACTTCGTAGACACATTCCACACGGCCCCACTTTTTGGACACGATCTTCCTGTATATAATAAAGGTTTCATAGTGTCGCGGTAGACGCCACCCGACCTGTGGTATGCGAGTGGGTTTCCTATGATACACATCTCCTTAAAAATTTGCCCGATCCATTAGGACACCTTCCCTGCATTCCGGACCGACGCCAAGATGGCTTTTGCCGATACCGCGATTTTCCGGGTCCTCTTCCTAAATTTCCCTAACGCGCATTCCACAGCATCCA
>NW_017124185.1:0-274 GCF_001263275.1 Habropoda laboriosa | reverse complement strand
TTCTTCTTTTTATAATCTTTTAATTCGAAGTTCAAGAATAATTCGTTTCCAATACCTTTGCACAATTTTGTGATAAAGCACCTTTAATTATAAACTTCTTGTCGAAATAAATATTTCATATTCTCATACTGTATTTTACAAATAACCTCGAAACCGTCAATTCCTTAATTTCAATTTTAACAACCGATAATTCGTTAAAAAGAAAAAGAAAAAAATTCTTCTCCAATTCAGTTCTTTTCCGCTCGAAAAGACAATACAAGCTCTCTTCATTCAT
>NW_017124184.1:0-274 GCF_001263275.1 Habropoda laboriosa | reverse complement strand
AGCTGCTTGTGAATTTCCATTTACTCTCGAAACGCAGACGAGCAGGTGAGACGAACGGCTGCGAGGTGAACGCTGGGTCACTTCTGACCCATGGTCAATTTTCCTTTACCCTTTTCTTATCCCTTTCCTAGTTATTTCGCGGTGAAAAACTGATACCGATGCGTGACAATTAAAATTCGAGGAAAATATAATTGCAGATTGTGAGTGAAAGACATTGACTGTGAAAATTCTGTAATACGAACACCTGCAAGGTGAATTCTGACCCATGGTCAAT
>NW_017124183.1:0-274 GCF_001263275.1 Habropoda laboriosa | reverse complement strand
GAAAAATTTTGAAACAACGATTTGTAGTGAATTTTTATTGCACCAACAATGTAGCAGAGAATTGTGTAATGAATTCACGGTATATCACATAAATATTACGATTTTAGTAACTCTACCAATCATAAAATAACACTTCACCGAAGTCTCCCTTTCGAAAGGGTCCTTTTAAGCATCGCTTCGCTCGCTAAGCACACCAGTCTAGAAACAAACCTGCCGAGCTTTCCTTCGTTGTTAATTTATTACTTATTGAAGGAATGAGGGATGAGAGGCCCTG
>NW_017124182.1:0-274 GCF_001263275.1 Habropoda laboriosa | reverse complement strand
ACGTAGCGACGAGGCGACAGGTAACTCGTGGAAGCAATTATAACTAGATCCTCTTTTCGAACGGTTTTGTAGTTGGTACGACTGGAAAAGTGGTGTTTCTACGTGGACGGAATGAAGCGAACGATATTTGTGGAGTAGATTTTCCGGTGAAGATGATTAGATAGACGATCATTCGATTAACACATCGCCCATTATCCTTTGAATTACTTTTCACTTACGTTCTTAATATCTGCACTACCGGCCAAATGTTTCGAATCACTGTGCATTGCAAGTT
>NW_017124181.1:0-274 GCF_001263275.1 Habropoda laboriosa | reverse complement strand
TACGATGGAAGAAATATAGCGAGGTCGTAAAATCGGTCAAAGTTTATACGTTCAAGCATATCGACAAACGAATCGACAGAAACTTGAGAAGGTTTCTTCAAACCTCAGTCAGAGCCGCATAAAGTATGCCTTTAAGCCGCATAAAAATGTTGCCCGATCCTAGGTGTTATTGCATCAATCGGTGCCACTACTTAATGCTTTAATTTACGAGCTCGCTATATTTCTTCCACCTACTATACGTGGCAATCTATGTACATGGCCCGCAGATATGTAG
>NW_017124180.1:0-274 GCF_001263275.1 Habropoda laboriosa | reverse complement strand
TTTCGTGAGCATTGCAACTCACTTCGCGAAACACACTGATAATGACTTAAGGTGAGTTTAATTGTCAAAGAAAAAAGGCTTTCAAGTATTAGCCCTGTCCTTATGGAAAAAGTATTCCGACGTTTCGTGAGCATTGCAACTCACTTCGCGAAACACACTGACGACTTAAGGTTAGCTTAATTTCCAAAGAAAAAGGGCTTTCGGGTCCTTATGGAAAAAGTATTCCGACGTTTCGTTAGCACTGCATCTCTCTTCATCAGGATTCGTGAAACAC
>NW_017124179.1:0-274 GCF_001263275.1 Habropoda laboriosa | reverse complement strand
GAACGCAAGAGGGTGATAATAGAATGAATGAAAGCTATAGAGCTCTTAGAAAGGAAACGACACGAAATCCCAAATTCTTGGCACACCTTCAACTTGGAGCCCCCAGAAAGCAAAATAAACTTGGCGATTCGAGCTGAAAAAGGGCGATAACAGAACGAACGAAAACGATATTAATTACAATCGCACCTTGATACAAAGTGGTCGGTGGAAGGAAATTTACTTAATCAACTGCTTAACCAGCTGGGCAATCCTTCTCCTGTCCGCGGGACAGAGA
>NW_017124178.1:0-274 GCF_001263275.1 Habropoda laboriosa | reverse complement strand
GCAAAATAAATATTTTACAAACTGAAAAATACACTTGGCAATTATCGCTATTCTAATTCTCCGAATCAAGTTGAAACCAATTTAACCAACGTTCTTCTACTGTGATTAAAGTATCCAGTACTTCACAGATGTTCGTTATCTCGGTTAATAAATTCTTCAACTCGTTACTCGATGATGATAAGCATGATAAAAGAAATGAAGGAAATTATAAATCGCTACTTGTATAATTAACCCTTTGAAACCTGAGCAATTTTTTCTTCAGTTTCATCTGGAA
>NW_017124177.1:0-274 GCF_001263275.1 Habropoda laboriosa | reverse complement strand
ATAATACTATTTTTTTTAACCCTTTCGCTACGGCAGATTTAAATGCGCAACGTGGGTGAGTGGAGGTAAATTTTTAACCACGATTGCAAAATTTGTTATTTTGGCCGTATTGTTTTAAAATTCGATTTATTAAATTAAGGCGGGTGTGCTTGAGTATAAAATTATGTATTAAATTAAGGTGAAAGTGCAGCGAAAGGCTCCAACAGTATAGCGCGAACAAATTTTCAAAACGCCTATACGCGCCAATAGTTATGAAAGGGTTAAAGACTTACTG
>NW_017124176.1:0-270 GCF_001263275.1 Habropoda laboriosa | reverse complement strand
ATATCTTTGTAGCGAGAAAACTGCAGTATTACAGTTTATATTCGTTAAAGCACGTTTTACGTGACTGTATATGCAAAATAAAAAGGAAACAGTCCATTGCGGTACAGCAAAACGGGGTCTGTCGCGGGAAAACGGCAGTATTACAGTTTATATGTGTTAGAACACCTTTAATGTGGCGAAGCACGCAAAATAAAGAGAAAACAGTCGTTTTGCAGTACTGCAAAACATGGTTTGTCGCGAGTATACAGCAGTATTTCAGTTTATATTCGT
>NW_017124175.1:0-274 GCF_001263275.1 Habropoda laboriosa | reverse complement strand
TCGAGAGCATACCCTGCCAGCGTATTATAGATTGAAATATTAAACACGGAAAAAACAATAAATGTATATAAAATATTTTGATTACTTTAGAGTACTTTATTGTATATTGTATCGTAACACCGGTTCGAATAACTAAACCGACGATGCTTTTCGTCAACTTAATGAAGAGCAACTGATTAAAATGTTTAGTAGCCTTAGGTTTGACGATAAGTGGAGATAACCGCGAATCTATCAGTTCGCCAGATGATTAGCCGAAGTTAAGATATCGCTTGGT
>NW_017124174.1:0-274 GCF_001263275.1 Habropoda laboriosa | reverse complement strand
AGAAGTTTGAACAGAGACACGTGCACATACTAAATATTAATCCACTAAAAAAATTTGCAAATACTTTGCAAACAAAATTTTGTCAATTATTTTCATTTTAACATTTCGCAATACTGTACGGTTTTTAAACAAATTTCTCACAGTGTTACGACGAAAATCTCCTTATTGCACAGCGTAAGTTGAAAAACGTACATCTGAGAATAAATAAAAAGCAGAAAGCGCGAAATTCCCACGAAATGCAGCAATTAAACCGAACTGCTCTAATTCAACCTAT
>NW_017124173.1:0-274 GCF_001263275.1 Habropoda laboriosa | reverse complement strand
TACAGTATCTTTCAAAATTTTAATTGGTACTGTATATCCTCCAAGTATTTTATGATTCTTGCATGAAATTACAATATGCACACATCGAAATTATTTGGAGACATTGTTCTTAATTCTCGAATATTATAAAATCTCTGGACAAACTCTCTTTAATAATAGTCACAAGATTCGCAAAAATGGCTACTACGTAACAATACCCAATGTTCACTCCGTATAATATTTCAACAATTATATTCCATCATTCGAACGATTTAATTAAAAACAACGGAATTTA
>NW_017124172.1:0-267 GCF_001263275.1 Habropoda laboriosa | reverse complement strand
AGTTTATATTCGTTAAAACACGTTTTACGTGGCGGAATATGCAAAATAAAGAGAAGACAGCCATTTTGCAGTACTGCAAAACGTCATTGTAGCGAGAAAACAGCAGGATTAGTGTCTATATTCGTTAAAACACGATTTACGTGGCGAAAAATGGAAAATAAAGAAAAAAAAAGTCATTTTGCAGTACTGCAAAACGTGGTTTAAGGCGAGAAAACAGCAGTATTACAGTTTATATTCGTTAAAACACGATTTACGTGGCGAAACATG
>NW_017124171.1:0-274 GCF_001263275.1 Habropoda laboriosa | reverse complement strand
CTGATTTAGAAACTAAACAGACTGCGTCGTAAATTTTTGCAATACCTTTTTCGTCAGTGATCTCCTTCAATTTAAATTTCACGACAAAAGTCAATAACTCGAAGAAAAAAAAGGAAAACGATCAAGCTTACATATTTCAAAATAATTTCAAATTAATTTCATAAATTCCTGTATGACGTTGTCAGTTTAAATATGAAACACTTCGAGCACCCCTTTAAAACCCTAATTCCTCGTTCTTCCCGGAAAATACGAACCTCCTGTATTTAAAAATAAT
>NW_017124170.1:0-274 GCF_001263275.1 Habropoda laboriosa | reverse complement strand
AATTCGACAGGAATTTATGGGATAACCTAATACAGGGTGTCCCACACCCTGCTCTTCCGGTAGGCAGATAAAAAAAATATTTGGATCAGGATTAATTGGTTTTTAGTCGGCTACAAAATGCAATAGGAAAAAATTCAAAAAAGGAATTTATTCATGAAAGATGAAGGTCCCCTTCAATCTGTAGTCTATGCTGTACCAATAGAGAGTATGAAACACCTAAAGCAGGGAATTAAAACAGCGTGTAAAGAAGTTCGTCAGGAGAGCATTAAAGAAG
>NW_017124169.1:0-274 GCF_001263275.1 Habropoda laboriosa | reverse complement strand
GGTCGCCATAATTCTATAAATAAAGTACTTTAAAATAAGCCAGCAACTGTATTTTACTATCTACATTATTAGTAATGTTAAGCAATTAGAAATTTAATATAAGTATTAAAAGGGATGATGGGGATAGCTAAATACAATAGAGCGAAGGGAGACAAGGAAAAGAATAACGGTAGATATGGATAGTACTATTTAGAAAACTGAGTTAGACAAGGAATTAAATAGAGGTAAAGAAGGATAGCAACAGAGTAATGTGTTAGACAAGGAAAGATATAGT
>NW_017124168.1:0-274 GCF_001263275.1 Habropoda laboriosa | reverse complement strand
AGGGTGTCCCGCTTGTTTTTACTAGTATTTAAAAGTGAGAAAAAATTACCGAGAGGAATTTATACGGTTTAGAGATGATAAAAAAGTGTCCCTCAAAGTCATCCTGAGTGAAGGTCATTCCAAGGTCACCGACATTTTTTTCTATTTTGTCATTTTGAGGTTATAGTGTCATAGGTCGTTGAACTCGTCTTGATGTTGGATATTAATATGCAAAACAGTGTCGATGACCTTGGTACGACCTTCAGGATGACCTTAGGCGACACTTTTTTTTATT
>NW_017124167.1:0-274 GCF_001263275.1 Habropoda laboriosa | reverse complement strand
ATACACGTATCATACACTAAATGTCCCATTACTCATATAAATATAGACAATATACCAACGTATGCATTAATTCTTGGAACAAACAAAATCGCGATAGCTAAATAAAACGGAATTCCACTTGTGATTCGAACGTAACGAGTCGAAATATCCTAATCTTGCAAAATTAGCATGAAAGAATTTATTCTCAGGCAGGAAATATTAGCAATATAAAAAATAGATTGTAAGATACAAGTTAAAATATAATTGTTTCATTAAATAAATAATGAAAGCAATA
>NW_017124166.1:0-274 GCF_001263275.1 Habropoda laboriosa | reverse complement strand
AAGAAAAAAGAAATTTGGCGAGGATTCGTGAGACGTTATCAGTGTGTATATTGTAAGAAATGCCAGATTTCGGCGGCGAAATGGTGGCCTGGACTTTGTCACAAAGGAAGAAAAAGAACGCGGGTACCTGAGGGTACCATAAACTAAGCCCTTTCCCCGGAAAATCGAACGAGGGGGTTCCAACGGTTTTTTGGAACAACGCAGACAGGCATAGGTAAAATGTAAGGTCGGCCTACGTCCACGTAAAAAAAAAAAATGTAGGGTCGATTCGACA
>NW_017124165.1:0-274 GCF_001263275.1 Habropoda laboriosa | reverse complement strand
GAGGAGGGAGAGGTCCCTAGGGATCTGGAGGAGGCGAGGGCCTACATCAGGCAGAAAAAACTGCTTGAAAGGGCGGCCGCCGTTTCCGTGAGGTTGGAGCGTGCCTCGACTAGCGGGTCGAGGGAGCGCTCCACCTCGCGGAAGAGGGCATCCACGGGGGAGCCTCGGTCAGGGTCCTCCACATCGACGGCAATGTCGCCGGCCAGACTCCGATCTGGATCGGTGTCGTCCGCCGGTGTGGGGGGCTCGGCCAGGCCCAGCGATGTGGAGGAGC
>NW_017124164.1:0-274 GCF_001263275.1 Habropoda laboriosa | reverse complement strand
ATTGAGGGTTAATTTAAAACCAGTATATGTTCTATTTGATGTTTCTAACCTAAAATTCTCTCTATTGTTTTCGTTTTTCACCTTATGGGGTAACGACGAGCCAATTGTGTGGGTCAATCTCGAACGTTCGTCATTAACCCGTGTTTCGAACTAAAGAGTGTCATAGTCAACAATTTTAATTTTATTTGTTACGATGTTTATGTTCCGCGACCAATTTGAAGAAGAATTGTCTAACAATTCTCATACTGAGCACACTAATAATGACACTATCGAT
>NW_017124163.1:0-274 GCF_001263275.1 Habropoda laboriosa | reverse complement strand
GTTCCTGCGAGGGAGAGAAAAAACTCCCTTTTATCCAACCGCGCGGAATTAACAACGTCCAACAGTGAACTTTTCCAACTTTACCGGAGAAAAATTCTGATAACGATGTATTGTATAAATCTAGAAATGTTCTGTTGGTTGGCGAGATTTAGGTAGACTGCCGCTATATTCGTAATGACTAACACTTAACTTTACTTGACTCTCGATACTTTGTAATTCTCTCTCAACGACACACGCTCAAGGATATCTTGACTCTCAAATTTGACTCTTCTCT
>NW_017124162.1:0-274 GCF_001263275.1 Habropoda laboriosa | reverse complement strand
TTTGATTCGTCGTGGTCAATTTGTGGGTGATGGAAGGTTTAGTCTTAGGAGGTACCGCGAGCTGATTCGTTTGAAAGATGTTGAGTTGCTAGTTCGTTTACATGTGTTATGAAATGTTGAAATTTGTATTTAACACGAGGTGTACTTAATTTATGTATGCTATACAATGATCAGATTTATACTTGACATGAGGTGTTCAACTTTTAGTAGGTTGAAGGTTTGGTTTTAGGTGATATTGTGAGGCATTTGATTTGAGAGGTGTTGCGTTGGTACT
>NW_017124161.1:0-274 GCF_001263275.1 Habropoda laboriosa | reverse complement strand
CTACAATGATTAGCGAAAGTATGACAAATGATCGGTCAGGAATAATAACAAGCTAACGAGTGTCGATCTTCGGTACGAATGGATCCAGGATAATTCAGACACACGGAGAATGAAGATTAATTTCCGAATACCCCACTTCTGTCAGATGTATACATTATACACGCCAGTTGTTCTTTCGCAGACACCGAAAACGGCAGTTTTTTTTCTTGTCCTTTTCCGGAAATACTAGATCGATTTCTTCGTGCACGAGTGGGAACAGCTCGAAGAAGAAATC
>NW_017124160.1:0-274 GCF_001263275.1 Habropoda laboriosa | reverse complement strand
CAGGGCATCTACCGATTATCCTGCGACCCTCGATTGATCACCGCTGAGTGTCCCGGATTTATCGTTATGCAGTACACAAAACACGACTATAAGTCATACCGTGTCCCTAACATAACGCACGGGGCAGGTCATTTTCCTTGCGTATCCGTGGTGTCTTTCTCTCTTTCATAAAAATTAGAGTCCATGAAAATAAGTCCCAAACCATTATCTAACAAATACATTATTTTTAAATGATTTATTTGCCAAGTAATACGAAATGAAGAATAACAATTTT
>NW_017124159.1:0-274 GCF_001263275.1 Habropoda laboriosa | reverse complement strand
CAGGCTTCGCACACGGACAGAGCTACCGCTACACTTGTGTGAGAGCACGAGGACGGTATAGTGAGAGACGGCGGTAGGTCATTATCTGATTTCGCCCACGGCCCACGATTCTGACATCGTTGGTCGGGACCATATAAAACTACTGTCCGACAAACCTAAAGTGAAGCGTCTGACGTCACAGCTTAGCAAAATGAAGGCAAAATAGGCGGTCCAGGTCATCCCCACTACTCTTGGGTCTTACACTGCAGGCGCTTGAGGGGAAGTTGCGTTGTAG
>NW_017124158.1:0-274 GCF_001263275.1 Habropoda laboriosa | reverse complement strand
CATTATACTAAAAACTCCGTGGAAATGTAATTGCATCATTGTCTCTTTTTAAATTAATTATTCGGAAAGTACCTGCGATTTTATCATCAAATCATTTTACATTGCATATTTTTAATGTTCACTTTCAGAAACGACAATGTTAATTTTTTCCGATTACCAAATTAGAGAGTAACATTTTTACAATGAATTACGAAAGAAGTTTCTTGATAATCGAAAATTTCTTTTGTTTGTTTCTGAAATTTTAATAATACAGCAGCTGGTTGCATTTGCATCT
>NW_017124157.1:0-274 GCF_001263275.1 Habropoda laboriosa | reverse complement strand
ATAAATTTCCGACTGGATTCACAAAGCACCAATTTTCTATCGCGATGGTATTCGCTTTCTGTCAGAAAAATAGCATATATAGCACAAAACGTCGATCTGTTTTCATTCTTCTTAAATGAAACATCGATTATTCTCAGAAATTGAAAAGAGAAATTCATTTCCACACTTAATTAATAGACAAAGTCGTATTTTTTTTATCAATTTTAACCCTTTGGACACCTTTGTCGAGTGTGACTCGACGTCAGTTTTACTCGCAGGTATGAAGAAAGTAATT
>NW_017124156.1:0-274 GCF_001263275.1 Habropoda laboriosa | reverse complement strand
GCATTTGAATCTCAATTTCGAAGCGATTCGAAGGTTTTCAATGCTGTGAAAATTCGAATCACTTATGTATCGAATTTAATTCGATACGTAAAACTCTTGGTAAGTCTTGAAAGTCTTGAAAACTTGGTAAGTATTCGATATGCCATTAATATTTTACGTTAATGATACGGTTTGGACAAAGGCATTCAAAATGTTTGCAGGATACTGAGTACTCAACAAGTACGTAGGTATTAACTACGCACCAAACTTTCAAATCCTATCAAAACATTGAAAC
>NW_017124155.1:0-274 GCF_001263275.1 Habropoda laboriosa | reverse complement strand
GGACGAGACTTTCCAACGCGAACACGTTTCTCATGGCCGATTTTTCTCTATCGTCTTTTCTGTAGCTTGCTGATACAGTTTTGCTTTTCTTTTTCCCTCTCTTTTGGCTGGTTCATCCTCCGGATTCGATTATTACTCGCGAAACGAATAGAGTTTGTTTTTTGCTTTACAATGTCGATTGACCATTCGATGAACTTCTCCATTCATTCATTTCTCTCTCTCTCTCTCTCTCTCTCGCTCTCTGTGTTTGTTTCGATTCGATGAGGACGATGAC
>NW_017124154.1:0-274 GCF_001263275.1 Habropoda laboriosa | reverse complement strand
AGTAGAAATTATAATGCGAGGTTTGATAAAAAACAAATAAAAGAACTTGAATAAAAAATTATTCTAAATTAAGATGGTCCTCTTTGAAACAGTTTAAAATAGACTAAATAAATAATTGTATATTTCATTAGAGAACATGAATATTACTAATTGATTCTTAATTAAATACTAAATTACAAGCGCGTATCGTAATACGAGGTTTGATAAAAACGAAATACACGAATGAAAAGTTATTCCAAATTAAAACAGTCTTACAGTCCTCTTTGAAATGATT
>NW_017124153.1:0-274 GCF_001263275.1 Habropoda laboriosa | reverse complement strand
CAGGTAGAGGCTGGCGAGCCAGACGGAGAGGGAGAATCGGAATTAGACTGAGAGAGAATGAGAATGAACGAGAGAGAGAGAATGATAATTAATGAGAGAGAGAGTGAGAATGAATGAGAGAAAGACAGAGACAGAGAGAATCAGAATGAGAGATAGAAAGAGAGAGACACAGAGAGAATCAGAATGAGAGAGACAGAGAGAATCAGAATGAGAGAGAGGGAATGAGAGCGAGAGGAGCTGGTGAATAACGGCTTGAACGAGAGAACGAGCAAGC
>NW_017124152.1:0-274 GCF_001263275.1 Habropoda laboriosa | reverse complement strand
CCATTATCTTACAATCGAGGAGCGTAACAGGTCATGGGTGGCGCTGGGAGGATTATTGGGAGCAAAAAACGAAGCCCGATCGTCGTTTGTTTCCCCCGATGGGCAGATTGTCTGGTTCGGCGCGTTGTAAAGATTGAGCAAAATAAAGTGTGTTAGAATTCTTCTTACGCCGAAGGTTCTCGGGTAAGCGCCGTGCCTTTTGACACAGTCTTCTTCCCGGAGAGTCCCAAGACTCTCCTCACTTCGTGGCGAGATCCTTTGATCCCGAATCTCT
>NW_017124151.1:0-274 GCF_001263275.1 Habropoda laboriosa | reverse complement strand
TACTCGAAGAGCTCTAATTCTCGAAAATCTCTAATTCTCGAATATTTCAAATACTCAAATATCTTTAATTCAAGACTCTACAGATTTTATTCAAATCGCATTCGAATACTCGAAGAGCTCTAACTCTCGAATAGCTCTAATTTTCAAAAATCTCTATTTCTCGAATACTCAAATATCCTTAATTCACGACTCTATAAATTTCATTCGAATCGCATTCGAATACTCGAACAGCTCTAACTCTCGAATACTCGAATATCTCTAATTCAAACCCCTA
>NW_017124150.1:0-274 GCF_001263275.1 Habropoda laboriosa | reverse complement strand
GCGATTGCTTCAAGGTGATATTTTGTTTTAGAGGGTCGAAATAATTAGTACTGACTTCAATACAGACTTTTTAGTATTTTACATTATTCGTTCGAGGTTAACCCTTTAACTGGGAATGACGAGTTAACTCGTTATCGTAAAATGCTTCTCCAGCGCGTGTAATTTAACGCACGGTAAATTTACACCTGATACGTCATTTGTTTTTTCAAGACATAAAGAAAACATAATTCATTTGATGCGGCACGCACAGATGGCGCTTTTGGCAGGTTAGCTC
>NW_017124149.1:0-274 GCF_001263275.1 Habropoda laboriosa | reverse complement strand
GCAGACGTGTATTTAATTTATGAATTCGCCGAATATAATTTAGCTGAAGCGAGACGTCCATGCACGGGTGGTTTCCCTAATAGACATTTGCCAGATAAAAATACATTTCAATCCCCGTAACTCGGGAACAAGATCAAATATGGCACATGTTTGTGTGAGCTTTTCTCATTTGTTTTTCCATACGTTGAGAAACGCCCGGTATAAATATTGTTACATCTTCTTATAACGATATGTAGATTAAAATATTGGGTGTAGAAATGGATTTTTTCCGACC
>NW_017124148.1:0-274 GCF_001263275.1 Habropoda laboriosa | reverse complement strand
CGAGATTTCTAGTTAAGAGGTTAATTAACCCTTGTAACGTTCACCCAACGCTTCCTCGATGAATCTTTTATTTCTACGGTGCTTAATTTTCACGTGAAAAGAATCGTCGTTTTTCTCCCTTAATTAATCTTACATTTCTCGGAAGGAAATTAATTCTTGGAATATTATTTATGTTTATCGTTTGGTGTTTTGCATTATTATGGGTAAAGCAGAAATGGAAATATGTAGCTTCGAATTTTATGCGCTTTTATTTGCTATTTAAGTTTTCTTTTAC
>NW_017124147.1:0-274 GCF_001263275.1 Habropoda laboriosa | reverse complement strand
ATTTTTTAGTACCGTTCGTTTGTTAACACTGGCATTAAACCAAAAAATGAACGGAATTTCCCCTTTTTTTGCACACAAAACGCATTCATATTGTAACGTAAAGTTTGCTGCCGACGCGGATCTTTCATTGGCGACCGGCTATTTTCGCCTTCATCGATTGCTCGCTCGAAACTAAATCCTGACCCTGAATATTTTTTGTTTTTCATTTTTATTTTATTTTTACTTTACATTTAAAATAATGAATTTAATCAAATAAGTTTTTCCCCCGATTTAC
>NW_017124146.1:0-274 GCF_001263275.1 Habropoda laboriosa | reverse complement strand
GCACCCCCCACCCCACGGCTTGCAGGGCCCTAACGGCCGAAGAAGCGTATAAAAACGGGAAAATGGGCAGCGGCCCACACATTATTGTACCCAACCATCGACCAGCGAACTTACGTCGTTTTAAAAATCAGTTATTCTAAGCCCTTGTACAAAGACTATTTCATTTCATAACCCATTTCCAATAGAAACTCATAGAAATATAGATATTAACGTGTAAGAGTAAAGAATTACAGGCGCTTAAAATGACGGATATTAAAATAATGTTGGTTCGCTC
>NW_017124145.1:0-274 GCF_001263275.1 Habropoda laboriosa | reverse complement strand
TCTGAGGATTCTCGGGCGTCTGAGAAATGGTTGACTAGCACTACTCGCTGATTTCGAAAAAAAATTCGGACGTCTGAGAAACGGTTGACTTGAACTACTTCTTCTCTTCTTTGAACACTGACGACAAACTGAGCAGAACAATCCCTCTGGTCTTTCTTACAAGGCCTGACCAAATAAGCAGAAAATAGGCGCCTGGTCAAGAAATCCTCGTTTCTTTTCGGTCTTTCGCTGCTGCCGCTTCAGGGGAAGTTGCGATATAGGTAAACAGCTTAGC
>NW_017124144.1:0-274 GCF_001263275.1 Habropoda laboriosa | reverse complement strand
TGAAATATTTACAATCACCGAGCTAATACGTTTTATTTGTAATTTGCATAATAACCACATAGGCCGCTAAATTGTTTTCTCTAAGAATAACGTCGATCGTGAATCGCGGAACATTTATGAAATCGCTACATAAGAAGAACGTCGAAGCCGTAGGCGAAATGTTGAAAGAAGTAATTATACGTGGAAACACGGAAAAATCGAAGAGGTAGCCTTTTCCGAAAGAAAGTTCAACGACAAAATATTCATTTAATCGCATGTTTGTTGTATACTTCGC
>NW_017124143.1:0-274 GCF_001263275.1 Habropoda laboriosa | reverse complement strand
GTAGGACCGTGCAAGACTTGGGGTGGAGGTGCAGCCTGCGCTCATCCTTGCCTAAGGCCCCCCCGCGGTCCTTGTCTAGGCGCGTCGCACAGCGCCTTACATAAATTCACACGTTGGACATCTACAATTAAAAAAAAAAAGAACAATATCCTTCAATAATAAAGGCGTACATAATGCAAAAGCACGTCTTCCATTAACAATGTATCAAATGATTCACTCAAAAATTCCAATTCCATCCCTTCAGAAGCACAATCTTTTACATCTCTCACCGATT
>NW_017124142.1:0-272 GCF_001263275.1 Habropoda laboriosa | reverse complement strand
ATTCAATATTTCGAGTTTAAATATAACTCCTAAGACTAAATGTTACCAACGAAATCTTACCCTTTTTTGGTACCGAATACGAAGGTGTGGTTTGATTTATGAATTGCTCAAACGGTTCCCGTGTTTCTGTTAAACGAAGTGAATATACACGTATATCGTCACGCTTAGAGATTTTATTACTTCGCGATATTCACGTAACGTAACGGTATGATACTCGTACTCGAAATGGAGTACATTTCTGCTATGCATTCTGGACATGGGTGTCTAATTTT
>NW_017124141.1:0-274 GCF_001263275.1 Habropoda laboriosa | reverse complement strand
TTTACAACCTTAGAAACCCTTTTCCCTTGGACTTGCATTACTATTTAGGTTCGTTCTATTTCGGCATACACTGGCGTAAAATCAGCTCTTTTCAGAGCTACCATAATCTTACGAACGTGGAAACTCTAGGTTAAACCTCTTTAAGACCCCAAACAATTTTCAACTAATTGTTCTTTCTCTGAAGAACTAAACTCTAAAGCGTGGTAACTCCTTAACAAAGCTTTAAACAACCTATGTTTATATGACATTTTTTTCTTACTTATACCGATAGAAT
>NW_017124140.1:0-274 GCF_001263275.1 Habropoda laboriosa | reverse complement strand
TAACGAAATTAATTCGGTAACGTTGCGTTGAAATAGCGGTAAAACTGGGTTTAGTAATGCAATGCCCAACTTTTCAACTGCGTTTGAAAATAATACAGCAAATTCGTTTGCAGGCATAAAATGCAATTTAAAAAAAAACAAACAAAAAATGTCTCTTTAATTCACTAATGAAACAGTTTCAGACGCTGTTTGTATCTATCATTCTTCAACCTCGAATTATTTGCATCGCCATTTTTCATACATCTTGGTAACTTTGTTCATCTTCTCGATCCAA
>NW_017124139.1:0-274 GCF_001263275.1 Habropoda laboriosa | reverse complement strand
CCAGTGGACCCCGTTTCTTCGTTTAAATTCATGAGCCGCCGCGTGACGAGCAACGTTATGCTTTCGGGATTTAAAAAAAGAATTGCTTTCTTATCAATCAAGCAGAGAGTGAATCAATTTTCGAGGAAATTTAGTTATCTTGGAATATCATTTTCTCTGGGACATTTTGTATTTGCTTAGAAAAATTGTGAAAGCATTGAAAATTCGAGGAAATGAATTTCTTGTCTTGTAATCACAAGCCATACTGATTGTTCAGGTATGACGAAAGGAGTAC
>NW_017124138.1:0-273 GCF_001263275.1 Habropoda laboriosa | reverse complement strand
CACTGTTCGCCAAAAAAGTTGCAACACCTGGTAACTGAGATTGCAGAATTCTAGAAATCACATGGGGAGAATCGTGCAGTACCGGCCACTTTAAGTTTTTGTACTATAACTTGGGTTAATGCTGGTAAAAATGAAATTTCAAAAAAGTAATTTGTAGTACAAAGGGTGCTTAATAAAAGGGGCTTAAATTTTCTCATAAAGATAAATAATTAGAAATAAAAAAGTTGTAATTTGCAGCGAACGAAAAATTGTCGTGCAGTACCGGCCAAAGCT
>NW_017124137.1:0-274 GCF_001263275.1 Habropoda laboriosa | reverse complement strand
AACACCTTCGTCACATGCTACCCTTATTTCTACATTATTTAACTGCTATAACACATTACACGAGAAAATTTCAAATATCATAAAAACCTAAAAATTGCATAGAAAATATAAACGTAAGAAAGAAATTGTAAAAATGTAAGCATACGGCTGCAATGTGACAATTTTCCAGAGATTCAAGCCAGAAAAACAAGTCACGTTCCTCGAAGGATAGAACGTTTGAAAAACACCGGGTTCTTCCATTTCATTGATTGACTGGTTCATTAAACTGCGTACA
>NW_017124136.1:0-274 GCF_001263275.1 Habropoda laboriosa | reverse complement strand
ATTTTGTAACCGATTCGTCGCGAATTAGGAACTTTAGAAAGTATTAGGGTGGTGCTTATGAAAGGTCGTTTTTTCAAGTGAACCTTTTCTGAAGAAAATAATGTATTTGATTGAAATAATCTTGGCATAATTCTATACACTTTTCTCAACGAATAACTAGTTTCATTATTTATATGTAGCGTCGAGTTCTCTATAGAGGAGACGCGGCGACTTCTGAGGGTCGCGGATCCTTTGTTTACGAATCGGCGATAGAGAGTTCGATCGCCGATCTCAA
>NW_017124135.1:0-271 GCF_001263275.1 Habropoda laboriosa | reverse complement strand
AGCTAAATGTAACCAAGGAAATCTTACAATTTTTTGATTCGGTATATAAAGGTGTTCTTGGTTTTTCAATATCTCACACGGTTGCCATGTTACTGTTAAACGAAGCGAATATACGCCTATAACGACGGCAAGGCGATCGTAGTTCTTCGCGACAATAACATAACATACTGCGGCAATTGTCGTACTCTAAATGGTGTTTGATTCTGCAATGCATTTTGGACATCGGCGCTAAATTTTCGTACCACGATGTAGGGGAAAATACAGATTATTA
>NW_017124134.1:0-274 GCF_001263275.1 Habropoda laboriosa | reverse complement strand
GAGTGGAGGAAAGAGCCTAAGCTCCGGAGTTTAGTTTGGACAACAACGTGTTCAATTTACTTGGAATTTTCTCTGTAACGTAAATACTAAGTGTCGCTATGATATTTTGGGCCTTTTCTTCAACTTTATAAAAAATTGTTTTAGACGAAAGTTAAACTGTTGTGCATAACTTTCATAAACCAGAGTTTCTTTATCTATATTTTTTTTATAAATGTGAATGTTACCTTCACTTTAACTTCTGTTGATTTTTACATATTATTTGTGTTTTTCGTAA
>NW_017124133.1:0-274 GCF_001263275.1 Habropoda laboriosa | reverse complement strand
GGTGATTATGAGTCACGGGAAATCTAGCAGATTAGTTGCCCAAGTCAAAATATATTACTCACAGCTTCCATTTTTCGGGTCAATTTTTTAAAGAGTCAGTTTATTAAAATTTAGGTATATAGTCCCAGAATTAGGACTAAAAAGGATGTTTGCAAGTCGATCAGGTGACACTACACCACGATTCGTTTTTTGAAACTTGCTTTGAATGTTCTAGCTGAGTTAGAACAGAATTATACCTAAATGGTCATTTTGTTTCCTCTTTGACGAACAATCT
>NW_017124132.1:0-274 GCF_001263275.1 Habropoda laboriosa | reverse complement strand
GATGGGAGATCCGCCGCCCTGCCCTCCTTCCTCAGGAGGACCATCCGCCCCGCCTTCCACTTGCGTGGAAATTGCCCCGATTGCAAGAGGTCCGTAAAGAGCCTCCTGAGCCGGGGCCCGAGGACGCCGAGTGCCAAGACCCAGGCGTGGCCAGGGATACCGTCAGGGCCCGGCGCCGTGTTCCGGGCCCGAAGACGTTTTATAGCTCTGGCTAGCTTCTCCTCCGAGACCCCGGGAACGTCGAACCGCTGAAGGCGGTCCGACTCCCCCCACA
>NW_017124131.1:0-274 GCF_001263275.1 Habropoda laboriosa | reverse complement strand
TCAATTTTTAACCAATTCACTTGAAATTTTCACAGAATCTTATTTATTAGATTATCTGGGGAACATCTTAGGATTTTAACAAAATTTGTTTTTTTGTACAAATGGCGTACATTTGAAGTATGAAAATCAAATTTAGGTATATGAGTTTTATTCAAAAGGTCTGTAAAAGAAAAAGTTTTTGAGATGCTGATAAAATCCTTTGGACAAAGCACAAACGAGGTAGTGTAGACTAGACATCTAATGTATTTTTATGTCTAACTTTTTGAAATACCGA
>NW_017124130.1:0-274 GCF_001263275.1 Habropoda laboriosa | reverse complement strand
GTGTATCGAAAAGAAATGGAATTGCGTGATAATTAAACGATTAATTTAATTCTAACTCTATTGCAGAAGTTTATGATACGATCTAAGGTTAACTGAACACAAAAAGAAGAAAGAAACAATAAAGTTTCTCTCTATCCTTGTAACAATTCGATAAAGTACCAAAGAAAAGTGTATTAATTCGTTAAACGAAGGTAGTGAAAGAGTTTAGTAATCGTAGGATAGCTATATGAAATGATAGAATACGCGAATGTGAATAACACGTCTTGTCGACTCG
>NW_017124129.1:0-273 GCF_001263275.1 Habropoda laboriosa | reverse complement strand
TCAATTGAAGGGTGGACTGCAGCTGCGGAGGCTATTACTTTTAAAGAGCTCCCACCCATGTACGGGAAAGGAAGGAAGGAACCTGGAGATCCTGGTCCATCCCTTAGCACTCTTTCTACACCCCTAATTCAAGAATATGAACTGACATTCAACATTCCCGATACTATGTTTCCGGAGTCTAAATTAAGAAAGATTTTAAAGAGAGGAATCGAACATTCATCTGTGACGGTCAGAGATTTTTGGATTATGATCAGACCAACTTTAAACTTATGG
>NW_017124128.1:0-273 GCF_001263275.1 Habropoda laboriosa | reverse complement strand
TAATCTTTCACTCGTCCAATTACATTGTACTCGCGGTTGTCTCTACTTAATCGCGACAGTCTCGTTTTCTGCCTACTTTATTCCTCTCTATCGTTACGGCTATACGAGAAAAAACTGATCAATTATTTGATGCTTTCGTCGATGGCTGGCGTAAAATAACTCGACGTGGCAACTTGTAAGCCGATTTCTAACCGATTCTCCCAAGATTCTCCCCGGGGGAGAAGTTGCGGTGAAAAAGTTAATGGAAAGAATAGCTGAACGGGGCAGCTTTGT
>NW_017124127.1:0-273 GCF_001263275.1 Habropoda laboriosa | reverse complement strand
ATTCTTCTCCGGAAGAATATCGAACCGGGCTTCTCGCGTCTGATATCAGGAAAGCTAAGCAAGGAATTCTATCACGTTCGCTGTCATGTTTCCCAGATTTGTCTTCTATCGAATCACATTTTTCTTTACATTTCGGCGATTCGCAATGAGAAAAAAAAAAGGAAGACAGGATCTTTTTTCGGTCGAGGACTGATCGAGAGGGACGGAATTCGAATTCTCTGCGGTTAACAGCGTAGAATCGTATAAACACGGAAACAAAAGCTTTGCGTCTCC
>NW_017124126.1:0-273 GCF_001263275.1 Habropoda laboriosa | reverse complement strand
AATTGACAGGATTTTTATGGGATTTTTCTTGAAATTAGGAAACCTTGAATGCGACGGAACAAATTCAATTTTCAATAGAATAAACACACTGCTTCCTTGGCAATTTTTCAAAAATAAATCTAGAATTTCCAGAGAATCGTCAGTTCGTAAATTTTACATTTACGAATTGACACGATTTTCAATTAACTTAAGAAGCAAATATAGCACACATTGATTTCACCTGTTCAAAAAGAAAGATATTTCGCTCTAACTTTTCAATAGAATTACTAACTC
>NW_017124125.1:0-273 GCF_001263275.1 Habropoda laboriosa | reverse complement strand
CCCATCCCAATCAATATTCTCGCAGAAGGTTGCTGCACTTTCTTGATCACCCGAGAATTCGATCACCGACTGTGCCAAATACCAGTAATATTATTTTAGTCCTGTTATACTTATTTAGGCCGGAAGATCATTAGCACCTCGTCTACAAATTTCTCGAATACATGTTCTCTCTTCGAAAACTGTGCTTTTCGATTAAAAGAAGCGATTCTGTCTCCTCTACCAAGACTCTCTATCTCCGTGCAAACAGTCGGTGGATCGTTAAGATCTAGTCTA
>NW_017124124.1:0-273 GCF_001263275.1 Habropoda laboriosa | reverse complement strand
GCGTGTTATTCTGTTCTCTCTCTATTTTCTCATTTTATTTCATTTATTTTCCTTTTTCCTTTTTCTCCTCTTTGATTTTCTTCTTTATTTCGTACCGTACATTATATCAGGTCATCCCATAAGTCGTGTCGCCTCTCATCGCAGTTTATGCAGGGTGTCCCGTAACTCTTCGAAGATCCGGAAATGGAGGGTTGCTGGGGTGACTCTGAGCAACTTTTTCCTTTTCCAAAATGTAGTTTGAAGCTTCGTTTTCGAATTATTAACGAAAAACAC
>NW_017124123.1:0-273 GCF_001263275.1 Habropoda laboriosa | reverse complement strand
TGGTTTTCTTATCGCCGGTATCAGTATCGTCGGTCTTTTGAAACGTTTCGTCGCTTTCCGAAGCGAATAATTCGTGTCTTAATTAGGTGTAAGAGATGTGAGAAATTTACTCATTTCTTTATTGCAGCGGTCGTGTATGACTTTCTTTAACTCTTTGGTAGCTTTGTTTAGTCGACGTTTGCTATGAGTTGTTCTGTAATTTTGTTTTCTTTTTTGCTTCAGTTTTTGCAGAATGTAGCTCGGGTAAGAGAGTCTATATGTTCTGCTTTCGAC
>NW_017124122.1:0-273 GCF_001263275.1 Habropoda laboriosa | reverse complement strand
ATTCTTCAAACTCACCTACAACTTGCTCGATTTCCTCCGTCTCGTCCTGAAGGAGCACGTCTCGAGGAAAGATGTTTCTCTCGATTTCACGATGAATCAAGAGCGGCAACCGCGTCTAAGAAACGGGGGAACGTCCATGGTCTCTGTATTACTTCGTTATTCCTTCACCAGGTCAGCCCTTGTTTCAGCTGGGCGGCCTTTCAATTTTCGCGCGAGATCCCAAAGGACTCGTGGGACTCGAAATGGTCGAGGCTATGAAAGATGCAGGAAGAA
>NW_017124121.1:0-273 GCF_001263275.1 Habropoda laboriosa | reverse complement strand
GACTTCTCCCAACACGGAGACTTCTTGATTCGGTCTTAATTTTCCTCCTGTCGATCCCTGCATCGCAATGCTTCCGACGATCGGGAGACAGAAGACTGCAGTCCGTTCTCTTCCCGTTTCACCAAGTTTTACTCTTCTTATTCTTCTCCGGTGGGTCATCGATGCTCTTCTTTGCTGTTTTGACCCATCGTTCAAAATGATAGCAAGAATGATTGAGCAGATGGTGCGATCGAACGGTGGATCATCACATTTTCAGATTGTCGAGCGCAGCGT
>NW_017124120.1:0-273 GCF_001263275.1 Habropoda laboriosa | reverse complement strand
TTATTTGTTCTTCATTATCTAACATGATAAACCAAAACAGCAGCAGAAATAGTTTGCAGTGATATTTGCAAGACGCAGGCATACATGAGACATTATCAAATTTCAACGTTGAACAAGTATCTGTACAAACATTGATCGTGAAGGCGAATTGAAGACAACTGATGTTTGCAATACTATATAACAATATTTTAAAAGCTATGCAAGTACCACCAATTGAGGACCACGAAAAATATCAAGAAGCATATTCTAAAAGTCCAAAGTTCTAGAATGCTC
>NW_017124119.1:0-273 GCF_001263275.1 Habropoda laboriosa | reverse complement strand
TTGGAGGAGAGATTTTTCACGTGGTGATCAGAGATATCGATGAAACTTTGACGTATGGGTGTTATAAAAAAAAATATTTGACACGTTTTCTTTTATCGGCAATGCTTCACGTTGAAGAGGTGAAAATCTTCAAATATGGGAGTAATTCACATACTTGTTTTAAGTTATTTTTGTATTTTTTAAATTTCTTGCTTAAGAATACGAAATTCGTCAATCTACACTATTTCCCTGTCTATAATAGTTTTCGAGGTATCAGATTAAATACATTCGCTA
>NW_017124118.1:0-273 GCF_001263275.1 Habropoda laboriosa | reverse complement strand
TTAATAGAAATTTACTCGACACTTTCGTTGCTATTTGCGCGCCTATAGGCGTTTCGAATATCAGCTCACACTGTGTTCTTGGCGCGAATTTAATTTCTAATTATTGTCCTTTGCGTAAGTCAACCTTAATTTTGAAAATAATAAATTTGACAATTTTGAAGATTTTGCGGCCTTAGTTGAAAATCGCGAATTTAATTTCTAAGTTTTGTCCTTTGCCTAATTCCACCTTACTTCTCGAAAGGCTGAATTTTTAAATTCTTCAGAAAATTTGAA
>NW_017124117.1:0-273 GCF_001263275.1 Habropoda laboriosa | reverse complement strand
GCTTCTGGCTGAGGAGTCTGGCTGATGAAGTTTGAGATTTAAATGCTGTCTTTTGCACTTAAACGCTGAGATTTAGACGCTTCTTTGTATTATATTAATTGTTCCCTTTATAGATTATATTGTTTATATCGACTCTAGGAAATCCAACGGAAGGTAGAAACATGTCCAGAAAATTTCAAACTTTAATTCTTTTCATTAATCCTTATGTCTATAACTAGAATTGTCGTCTACTTTATCGTCCAGTTTTAGTAGTTTTCTGATAACAAAATTCCA
>NW_017124116.1:0-273 GCF_001263275.1 Habropoda laboriosa | reverse complement strand
TTGTATATGCGAGATAGAATTCGGATATGTGGACTTTTGAGGCAACCAGACCCGAAGTACTCGACTGGTGTACTCACCAGCACCGCGTTTTCTTGCTCAGATTCTCCCTTCCCGCGATGCTGTGTGTTCCGATTCGGCTAGAAACTTATCGTAACGTGCTCCCAAGACTACCAGCTTCGTATATGCGAGAGATAAAGTGAATCGGTGGAGTTTTGAGAGAACCAGAGTCGATAAACTCCGCTTGTGTTCTCTCTAGCACCGTGATTTTCTTGC
>NW_017124115.1:0-273 GCF_001263275.1 Habropoda laboriosa | reverse complement strand
TTATCAGAGGTTTAATTAGGTATTCCATTGCTACGATTTCATATAAGAAAGATATCCTAACGATTTATCCTCCTATTCCAATTTAATAACATACTTTTCTTACAGAACTTCGATACTATGATTTTAAATATGAATATAAAATATAAATAAAAAAGATATTCTAACAATATATTCTCCTATTCCAGTTTAATAATACACTTTTCTTACAGTACTTCATTATTGTAATTTTGCATATGTAAATAGAATATAAATAATAAAGCTACTCGAGTAATT
>NW_017124114.1:0-273 GCF_001263275.1 Habropoda laboriosa | reverse complement strand
TACACCAAACAGTTATAAATATAATAAAAAATAAGTGTACCTACATCCTTGAAAGAAAATACTTTTGCGTAGACCAAACAGATAACGAAATCAGCCTCGATATCCCTGCAGAAGACCTTCAATCTCCATTAAAAGATACACAAGTACAAACTCTCGCTCGATCCCTAAAAGAGATACAATCTGATCCACATTGAAAACAAAAAGAAAAATCTACCATATTTCAAACAATTACGAACACTTTATCCTCGAACAAAAATCAGCCGGCAAGAGCCC
>NW_017124113.1:0-268 GCF_001263275.1 Habropoda laboriosa | reverse complement strand
CACTTGTAGTACACGAAAACGTGGTCTGTCGCGGGAAAACAGCAGTATTACCGTTTATATTCGTTAGAACACGTTTGATGTGGCAAAGCACGGAAAATAAAGAGAAAACAGTCGTTTACAGTACTGCAAAACGAGGTTTGTCGCGGGAAAACAGCAGTATTTCAGTTTATATTCGTTAAATCACGATTAACGTGGTGAAACATGGAAAATAAAGAGAAAACAGTCGTTTGTAGTTCTGCAAAACGCGGTTTGTCGCGGGAAAACAGCA
>NW_017124112.1:0-273 GCF_001263275.1 Habropoda laboriosa | reverse complement strand
TGTGTTACAAAAGAGTGAGGGGACAAATTCGATGTACATATAGAGTCGGTGTTCGAAAAGTTTGACGAGTATCTTTGAGGCAAGAAAGGTTGAGCAGGTCTAATTGGTGTGTAAAAATTTATCAATCGCATTAGCTGGAGTGCAGCGAATGGTAACCATTGGTAACCTTAAAAACCTGAAAATTCCATCTCAATGGAGCAGTAGCTTTCAAATAATTACAAAGTTCGACGGGCGAAAATTCACGGTGTCGAGAAACGCGTCGAATTAAGCTAT
>NW_017124111.1:0-273 GCF_001263275.1 Habropoda laboriosa | reverse complement strand
GGTTCTATGGGGTATACATATAGGGTAGGTTTCGTGGATTTTAAATTCAATTTTAGATTCCTGGGGTTAGAGAAGGGATTTCTGGTAAATTATTCCGATGAAATTTCGGATTTTGCGGATTTAGAAAAGATTCCGTTCGATTTGAAAATATTTTTTCTTAAAGTTTTTTCATCGAATTTGAATTTCGTGGATTTAGAAAAGATTCTGTCCGTTCAATTTGAAATCTGGCGATAAGCAGGAAATTTGAAGTTATAGGAAATAGTTTTTGAGAAT
>NW_017124110.1:0-273 GCF_001263275.1 Habropoda laboriosa | reverse complement strand
CAACGTCTTCACTTGCCCCTTAGAAATTCTATGCAGGTTGGTTCATCTAACTGTATCGCTTGATATACTTCTGTTGTATTTAAAATTTAAGAAAAAATGTATTTTGTTTCTCATTAATCATTTCTTATAGAATAACACTATTGTTTCTGTACAACTGTTCTCACAGAACTATGCAAATTTTGTGGGAAATGTGATGGGAAATTTTCAGATATAGGGTTCAGTGAAGCCCTGTATATTTTCCGAGAGAAATATAGACGTGTGGTCTTTAACCCT
>NW_017124109.1:0-273 GCF_001263275.1 Habropoda laboriosa | reverse complement strand
ATTGCACTTGCTAAAAAAGAACGTCACACCGGAGAAACATCCTGAAATCGATATCGTTAGTTCTCCAAATCATGCTTATTGCCACGACGATTCAACGTCGGTACATCTGCCCGGCGAATTATCCCAGCTAGTCGTTCAACCCTCGTGGAAGCAACACCGTGGCCAACAAACAACACCGAAGCAAACGTACCTCGAGAACGAAAGTGAGGAGAGGGGTCGTTGACCCCGTACGAAAATCCCGGTGGAGAGAATCGAGGCCCGTTTATTAATACC
>NW_017124108.1:0-273 GCF_001263275.1 Habropoda laboriosa | reverse complement strand
TGTCACTAGTGGAATCGACCCTACATTTTACTGACACTTGTGGAATCCACCCTACATTTTTTTTTTTTTTTACGTGGAGGTAGGCCGAACCTACATTTTAACGTAGAACATTTTAACATTTTACTGACACTTGTCGAATCGACCCTACATTTTACTGACCCTTGTGGAATTGACCCTACATTTTTTTGTTTTTACGTGGAGGTAGGCCGGCTCTATGTGATAAACTATTGGCAACCAAACGGTGGTTCGCTAAAGCGATATATTATGAAATTA
>NW_017124107.1:0-273 GCF_001263275.1 Habropoda laboriosa | reverse complement strand
AATACGAAAGTTAGAAAATAGGTTTAATTTTTCTTACTAATGTAACCATTTTTGTCACATTAGGACCAGAATCTCTGTCACGAGTCTGACTCGTTGCTGTAGGTTAAAGGGTTAATATTATTAAAATTCAACGAAGCGCGAAATTAAGTCATTCCGTTTTATGGAAAGTTGTAAAATCGTGAAGAATGTAGCACAGTCAAGTAGAGCTCGGGAGTTTTCCCCTGGAAGCAATGCGGGTCTGATTGGGTCATATCCCCATAAATCAACCTTCTC
>NW_017124106.1:0-273 GCF_001263275.1 Habropoda laboriosa | reverse complement strand
GGGTTGCATGAAATCTAGAGTGTATTTAAATGGAAAGCCTTGAAACAATGGTCTCTTCGATATTCAGTAGACACAGTCAATGAATGTACACCTAATCGAGTAAAATCGTGTGAAATAAAATATAAATATCAGTGCAGTACGACAGATTTCAGTGTAACAAATCTTCCCTATCTCACGAAGGAAGAAAAATCGAATAACATTTTGAACACTCTGTATCTTTAAATTCAACAGTAACTCCAAACTACCGCACACTTATCTCGCGTTATTCCCGAT
>NW_017124105.1:0-273 GCF_001263275.1 Habropoda laboriosa | reverse complement strand
TTAGGGCTAATAAAGGTCAATACTTTTTTACTCAGAATTCAACATTCTTGGATATTTTGGCATAAAAAATATAGCATTCCATTTAAAATAACGAAATTAGCCTTCAAATCTCCGAAACGCACTACACTTACTATCTAATGTGTCCCATAACGAAGTCAAATCTCCGAAGTGCCTCTATCTATACAAAAAGTACACACGCTACATAATGTACCCCTTCCAAATCATGCAACTCTTATATTAAAATTTTTTTCATACAACACATACTTTAGAAGT
>NW_017124104.1:0-273 GCF_001263275.1 Habropoda laboriosa | reverse complement strand
GAAGGATCCTCTTCTGTTGCATTCATATATGAAAATATATATGTATATTGGATTGTGTGTTTAGAACTGTTGGTCTGCCGACAGTAGTAGAACACGTGCACGGGATTAATTATCCACCAACGAGAAATTGCATTTTTACATTTTTTATTACAAAGTTGTGTGGTTTTCAATGTCCTACATTGTAGTGATAAATAATTTTCGAAAAACATTATTTTTTTCACAATTTACGCTCACCGCTCATAAATTTTTGGCATGATAGTCTCTGGCGTGTCT
>NW_017124103.1:0-273 GCF_001263275.1 Habropoda laboriosa | reverse complement strand
AAAAAGCACCTTTCTTCGTGAGTCTTCTTCGTCTCTTTGCACCTAATGCTTTTCCGTTCCAGAAAATTCGTGGTCGCGTGGATTCTCCCCGTTCCTTTCCCCCCTGGCGCAACGTGGCTCTGATTATTGTTTAAATACACACAGTGGATGCGGCAAAGTCGAAGTTTCTCGCGGTTAAAATTGCCCCACGATCATCCCCCGCGGTACTGCTCAAACCAAGAAAACCTAAAGTCGCTTTTGTTCGTCGAATTCGTACTTCCGGTCACGTTTTCG
>NW_017124102.1:0-270 GCF_001263275.1 Habropoda laboriosa | reverse complement strand
GTATCGTATTGGTACGTTACGTGCAAATCGCGAAGAAATAGTATTTCCATGCGTGACGTTATAGGAGTATATTCGTTTTGTTTAACAGTAACACGGGACCTTTTAATCTATTGAAAAAACAGACCACTCCTTTGTATTCGGTACCAAAAAAAGTAAGATTTCGTTGGGAACATTTATTTGTTGGAATTATTTCTAATGACGAAATACTTAATTATTTGTGTTTTCCCCCACATCGTAGTTCGAAAATTCGACGCCGGCGTCCAGAATGCA
>NW_017124101.1:0-273 GCF_001263275.1 Habropoda laboriosa | reverse complement strand
TCGGGCGCGTGGTACGTGCGCTGTCGGAGACAAAGGCAGAAGGGGCGAAAATCGGGGTTTTTCTCGAAAAACCGTTGCCGGTTCGTCTGCCCGTCGATGGTCGCGAAAGGCGATGCTCGCTCATTGTTCCGTTACGGTACATCGAGGGCTGTCCAAAGGACGCGGCTCAACATATTGAATTCCACAAAGATATGATATGTAACATGCTTGTCTGCCTGTCTTCCACCGGTGACCGTTGCAGAGTGATCAGAAGAAAAATGGTGTGACGGAAAG
>NW_017124100.1:0-273 GCF_001263275.1 Habropoda laboriosa | reverse complement strand
TCCTTAGGATGCGTAGAACCATGCTGTAAAAAAAATTTCTCGTTCCGGCCGTATGCCAAAATTGGCCCTTTTTTGGGCATCCTCCTTTGTAGGAAACAGAAATCTGTAATTATTGACAGTGCAGTACAGTGTGAGAGTCAGAGGCGTCGATTAAATCTGCAACGACACGTCTCAATTGAGAGTTTGAAGCTCCAACATGGAACTTTCGATGCTGTTATTTATAGAATGATTCTGAATTAAAAATCGAATCATATAAAACGGAGAAAATTCGTG
>NW_017124099.1:0-273 GCF_001263275.1 Habropoda laboriosa | reverse complement strand
AACCTTCAGAGGCCATGTAGAACAAACCACAACGAGGGCCATGAAGGTCCCGAAGATGCTCTTTAAGCTGACCCCAAACATAGGTGGACCTGGGGCGGCTGTGAGGAAACTCTTCTATAGAGCGGTACAGTCCGTGGCGTTATATGCAGCTCCAGCCGCATAAATGCAGTAGATGGCCTTGACCAGGGTCATCAGGGCCTATAGGTCGTTGTCGTCGATGCGGTGTGTGTGATTGCGGGGGAAATTCCCTGGCACATCCTGATCGAGGAAAGG
>NW_017124098.1:0-270 GCF_001263275.1 Habropoda laboriosa | reverse complement strand
GTCGTTTGTAGTACTGCAAAACATGGTTTGTCGCGGGAAAACAGCATTAGTACAGTTTATATTTGTTAAAACACGATTTACGTGGCGAAACATGCAAAATAAAGGGAAAACAGTTGTTTGTAGTACTGCAAAACGTGGGTTGTCGCGTGAGAACAACAGTATTTCCGTTTATATTTGTTAAAACACGTTTTACGTGACGGAAAATGTAAAATAAAGAGAAAACAGTCTTTTGCAGTACTGCAAAACGTGGTTTGTCGCGAGAAAGCAGAA
>NW_017124097.1:0-273 GCF_001263275.1 Habropoda laboriosa | reverse complement strand
GTAAAGTATGTTTACTTTATTTAAGGGGCAGATATGGAAATTTGGATTTAATTAAAGGCCACTTTAATGGGGAGAATTAAGTTCGGTTTAAAGAGATTAAATTTTCAGATGCAAGGGCTTTCTGGCGGTCCAATTCATGAATTCACATAATGTTTCAATAACACAGGAAACGTAAGAAGCAATTTGATTTAAGAAGTAAAGTAAAGCAAATGTCAAACATAAAATCGGTCTCAAGCTCAAGATACAACTGCAAGATACAAGAGCACGTAAAAC
>NW_017124096.1:0-273 GCF_001263275.1 Habropoda laboriosa | reverse complement strand
TGCCGTGTGTCGTATCCGGTCTTGCAAGCTCTCTCGACGAGCGTACAACCGCCAGAGAGTAGAGCGAAGCTAGAGGAATTCAAGGATCACCGGAAAACACGTATAATAAAAGCACGATCATATTTTACCGCACTCGGGAAACACCCCTTAATCCAATATCACGCGCGTACTTTCTCAATTTTCCGTCATTTCGTCTACAAACCGTACACCATTCCTCCATCCGATGCACAATATCCAATCGAAAACACCAGGAGTTTCATTAAATTAACTAGG
>NW_017124095.1:0-273 GCF_001263275.1 Habropoda laboriosa | reverse complement strand
GCCATTGATGGCTTCCTCCGATAGGACATGATGTATCTGCCTCTCATTGCTGCAACCTGGAACCAGAGGTCGGCTGCAATTTGAAAGTAAAAGTACGAATTAAGCGGCGGTAAAACATTTGTCGACGGTCCTGTTTCCATATCGATCATACCGTAGTCGTACTCGTATAATGATAAACTGTTTCTAAGCTGGTGCTGATGCATAAATTTTCATTTAACCTGCGGACATACGATAAAGGTAAACACGGTCCGATCGGAAAGGGGTGATAACGTT
>NW_017124094.1:0-273 GCF_001263275.1 Habropoda laboriosa | reverse complement strand
AGAAGATAGTTGTCGCGAATACTCGATTCACGTAAACAACTCGGTAACAGCGTGTACGTTGTGTTATTCACTGTTTGAAAATGAATAATTCTTCATCCACCTGACCGTGAAAATGACACATTACAAAAGTAATTGCTTTACTTGTCAAAAAATTGATTCAAATTTATTTGGGTTTTTGTGCAACCAAAATGAGTGATAAGAAAGTGGAGCAGTTCAAACCATTATTCAAGAATGTGGATTCACTGAGCTGCGATATCTATCCTACAGTCCTGA
>NW_017124093.1:0-273 GCF_001263275.1 Habropoda laboriosa | reverse complement strand
GTACAGGCACAGACGACGTATAGGATAGATGTTGCACCTAATATATTTTTGTTATGCCCTCTACGATATAAAACGGTGAGTTTAGGAATTACGTACAATCCAATCATCGACAATGGTAAAGTCGACAGATGTAGAAAATCCTCTTTTATTAAATTTCCATGTACAGATACACACATATACGTAATATTCGCTATGTACGATGAATTCGTTTTAATACATGTTTTCACCTGACATGAAAAATATACAGCATTCCATTTAAAAAATAAAAGGCCA
>NW_017124092.1:0-273 GCF_001263275.1 Habropoda laboriosa | reverse complement strand
CCTTTAGAGTTCTGGACCCTTGAATTAATTTTTCGATCCATGTTTATTAGGAGTTTCTTCCTCCATTTTCACGAGTTTCCATTTCAACCCTTCAAATTCTGAACCCTTGTAGTAATTTTTCGATCCATGTTTATTAGGAGTTTCTTCCTCCATTTTGGCGAGTTTCCATTTCAATCTTTAAAATTCTGAACCAATCTTTCCCAACACGCTGTATTTATTTTTCATTCTCCTCCATTTGGGCGACTTTCCATTTCAACCCTTAAATTTCTGAAC
>NW_017124091.1:0-273 GCF_001263275.1 Habropoda laboriosa | reverse complement strand
TTAATTTGAAATTAAATATTAGAGACTGAGTGTAATTACAGATTCATTTAGCTACGTGTTTTTTAAATTCGAATATTTAAACCCTCAAGTGCGCGAATGAACAGTAAATAAGTGATTTAAAATTTTAGAACTAAAGGAATTTGTCTCTCTGTAAAATTCATAATTCATTCTATTCCTTCTGAAACACGTGAATGGCAACGATAGTATTTTAGAAAGTTTCAAATGCAACAAGTAGAATGCCTCAGATATTATACTTACGTCTGACTTACCATG
>NW_017124090.1:0-273 GCF_001263275.1 Habropoda laboriosa | reverse complement strand
GTAAATGATACTGAAAATTTTGAAATAATCATCTCTGTTTTCAAGAACAAATAATAATATTCCATTCTTCTACAAATTGTTACAGCTTGCATCTACTGTGGTCCCTATGGTGTCCCTCTGATGACTTTCACGACTTCTGGTGTGCAGTGGCGTCTTAGATGACTTCCTCTTCGCAGTGGCTGCCTAGATGACTTCCTCTTCGCGGTGGCTGCCTAGATGACTTCCTCTGGGGGTAGCAGTTTGCTGTGGCAGCCTAGACGACAGCTGTAACTC
>NW_017124089.1:0-273 GCF_001263275.1 Habropoda laboriosa | reverse complement strand
TATGACGCTTCGGACGAGATTTCTCGCGGCGCTTTGGATGAGAGATCTCGCGACGCTTCGGACTAGATTTCTCGCGACGCTTCGGACGAGATATCTCGCGACACTTTGGATGAGACATCTCGCGACGCAATGTCTTTCACGCAACGCTCTGGACAAAATATCTCGCGCCCTAATGAAAAACACGCGAGATATCTCGTCCCAAGTGTCACCCGAACGACATTTCCTCACGAGATATCTCGTCCGCGAATTCGAAAGGGTTGAGAAACGCAAACT
>NW_017124088.1:0-273 GCF_001263275.1 Habropoda laboriosa | reverse complement strand
TCGCTCGAAGTCAACATTAGATCAGTTTTACAATCCAAAAGATAAGAATTTTTTCGAAAAGAGAATTACAAAGTTGCCTGGGAAATGGCAAATGATGAATACATCGTCGATTAACAAACTGAGCTTCCAAAATCACATCACTCAAAAGATGACCTAATTTCTGCTTCAACACATTGTCTTTCTGAAAAGAGGATTGCAAAGTTGCCTGAAAAATGGCAAATGGCCAATCGTCGATTACTTTCGTTTCGTATTGAAACTGGCTCAACCGCTGCC
>NW_017124087.1:0-273 GCF_001263275.1 Habropoda laboriosa | reverse complement strand
GTAAGCTACGGCAAGCATGAAACTAAAACGTCGACCTGGTTTTTCTTTTGTATCCAACCGGTGATTTGCTCATGCTTGCACCCACCGTCACACACACACACACACTGTGTAAGGCACCTAAGCTGTTTAGCCTGGGGACAGAACCCGATAAAAAATCTTATCTGCTATTAACATTTTTCAACATTTGATTCACAAAAGTATCTTTGTGTTCTTACTCTCTTCCTGCCTCTCCTTTCTCTATCTTCTGACTCACTCTTTCTGTCTCTCCCTTCT
>NW_017124086.1:0-273 GCF_001263275.1 Habropoda laboriosa | reverse complement strand
TTTCAATCATCATTTTCCATAAAAACAGTAGAATTGCACTGTTAGTGATCGATATGTTGGACAAAGATTCTGATAATGTTGCAGGGTAATGTTAAAAAAATCTCTCTGTGCTTTTAACGTTAATTAATCACGAGCGATCGAAGTTTTGCGCCTAACTAGTATTTCAGGGAACGGTGAGGTAGTGACCAACGTACAGTAAAAGTTACCTTTAAAAAATATAAACACTAATGTTCTTTACGAATTGCGCGACCTCTGATCCTCATCCTTTTAAAT
>NW_017124085.1:0-273 GCF_001263275.1 Habropoda laboriosa | reverse complement strand
TGAAAGGTTAACGGCTATAGGTAAAAAATGTTGAAGGCCCCATTCTTAAACGCGCTAAATTCAAAGTATGTGGATGTACCTACTTTTCAGTATGGATCTAATTAATAATTGATATTATACAGAAAAGTAAATTATTTTTCCCCTTGGTTGTTCATTATCGCATTATTAGCAACATCCAAAAGGAGATTTCAAAGTTCACTGTATACTTTAATGTGCTTTAAATATTGTTTCTTTATCCTTTAGATTGTTTTTTAGGGTGGATTTTGTGTTACA
>NW_017124084.1:0-273 GCF_001263275.1 Habropoda laboriosa | reverse complement strand
CACCCAGCGTAAACGTTAAACGTCTTAGAACTCTGGTAACACCGAAGAAAAAAGAACGTCGCCAGAATACGTTGCTCAGGGCTATAGTGCAGTCAACTAACAGCATAAGCGCTCCCCCATAGCTCATTTTTATAAAAGTGGTCTAAATATTGGCCACTCTTAAAATAATCGAAATGATAAGTAAGAATTGCTGATATTCAGGTTGAAATATAGCTCATATTGAGACATTCTCTGCTCAACTGAAACTGTACCGATTTGTCAAAGAATTGTCAG
>NW_017124083.1:0-273 GCF_001263275.1 Habropoda laboriosa | reverse complement strand
GTTCGCATGGCCCACTTGACGGCCAAGTGTGGCCTGAACGGAACGGTAAGCGAAACAGGCTGGGCGTTTAACGTGTTAACAATTCTCGCCTTCGACATTCGGTGAGATTTCCGAATACGGCCGACAGAACAATTTGCAAATTTCGAAAATTAGCAGCACGCTAATTAAACAACGTCCCGCACGAGTACCTCCCTCCGGCTCTCGCAAACTCTTCAACTCTTCCAAACGATATTCCACTCCTGGACGAAACACACTGGCCAAAAGCAACGACAC
>NW_017124082.1:0-273 GCF_001263275.1 Habropoda laboriosa | reverse complement strand
TTATTCAAATATTTAAGTACAATTATTTGCATTTCGTTCATTCGTGTTTATTGGAATAATCTGCTGAAAAATATTCCATTAGAACTGTTTTTTATACAATTTTTTCGCCTTTTAACGCGGAGTTATATTTTTTCGTCGGTTTTCTTTTAATTTCCTTGGAATTTATGAACTTACGAATGAAATCATGCGTGAAATTTTACGAGCGTAACCGTTGAACCTTCCTTCGTTAGATGCAAGAGAAAAGGTGATTAAGGTAAAGGGTTAATTTAACCC
>NW_017124081.1:0-273 GCF_001263275.1 Habropoda laboriosa | reverse complement strand
CTGTCGTCTTAACCCTTCTAGAGTAGAACTTCCTTAGTTGCAGGAAAACGGAGGTGAAAACGCGCGAAAGCATCGGGATTCGTGGAATTAACGAGGTAACCAATCGCAGTGTTACAGATCTGATACGAGATTGCGATCCGTGGTCCCCCCTTTTTTTTACTCGTAGCTAAGCAATAATTTCTAGCATGCGTTCGCGGAATGCAACAGTCAAGGTTTGCTTGCAAGAACGTACCGAGATCGCAACTATCGAGGTTCTACTGTAGGCATGGTTAT
>NW_017124080.1:0-273 GCF_001263275.1 Habropoda laboriosa | reverse complement strand
TCACCAGAATCTCTGCCACGAGTCTGACACGTTATAGGTTAAAGGGTTAAACTGAGCAATTTGCTTCAAGAAACTACTTCTTCACTCGCCACGATTATAACTCGCGTCTCTAATTTCGAGCCCATTTCGGACGAATCCTCTATACTAATCCAAAGGGGCGTGTTTCGTTGGAAGTTGGAACAAAAGCGGTCCGAACGACAGAGCGAGTGCGCGAGGACGCGAATCCAGGGAGAGTATATTAATATTGGTGAAAATTTCGCGCGGGGCAAAGTT
>NW_017124079.1:0-273 GCF_001263275.1 Habropoda laboriosa | reverse complement strand
ACAGCCTCTTTCTCACGTTCGTGCCATAAATCGTTGCGCTGAACAAAATGTTAAAGGCCGAATGCGCAACATTAGCGATTTGTTTCGGTTTAGCCAACCCGTGTGCTCTACCTACTGACGAGCTGCATGTTGTGCTCTCTAAAATCTTCCGTCTGGCATGTAAATATTCTAGAAGTTCTCCTATGGATGGTAGAACGCGTCTTTGGGTTCTTTCCTTCCACTTTAGCCGTGCTTCTTCTTCGAGTTTGGACGTAATCGCGTATATCGGAAAGG
>NW_017124078.1:0-273 GCF_001263275.1 Habropoda laboriosa | reverse complement strand
CGGTGCCGCTCTCTGTCTGCCCCGCACATTCGCAGCAGGGTTGCTTCCGCCAGTCACAGTATTCACATTCGGCGCATTCAGATGCCGGGCCATCCGAGAACCCGGCGGCAATATATTATCATTTCTTTCCTCCATATTTGATCTGAATGCAGGGGAGCACCCGGATTGACAGCCGGGGTCCCCTATTTAGCCACACCCGCTTTCTGGCCACACAACGTGCGTGGGGTGTGGCGCTTGGGCCGAAGCCCTTGAGGCGCTTCGCCGTAGCCGGTT
>NW_017124077.1:0-273 GCF_001263275.1 Habropoda laboriosa | reverse complement strand
TGGCATTTGAATGCTTGTATTATTAAAATAAGTTACATTCGTTTGATTAAATTTGCGACTGCAGCTGTACACGTGAAATTAGTATGGTAATTATGCGTGAACTATAAAGTGGATAACAATTTGCTTCCTATATTACGGTAAAATTGACTAACATTAGTACACTGTACGTGTAGAAATTAACAATGAAGCTGCTTTAATTTTCCTAAGAAATTCTAGAAAATATCAATTATATACGTAACATTTTATTCAAATAAAAGTAAAAATATATATTAC
>NW_017124076.1:0-273 GCF_001263275.1 Habropoda laboriosa | reverse complement strand
TCAGAGACAGAATAATTCGCATAATTTAATTTGCAAGCACATACAGTGCCTTTCTCGTGACTATCTTACGACTACTAACTCTTGTAACTTCCGTGTATACATTCTGTTAATACCCGTGATTGTTAAAAATAACACTTGAGTTTTGGGATATTTGCGCGTGGCGTGCTAATTAAGAAGTTCTCGGAGGATCACACAGAGATTTTAGGAACTGTGTAACTTTATCTTTAAACTAAATATCGCACGACTAGACTTAATAGTATACTTTTTGATCGT
>NW_017124075.1:0-273 GCF_001263275.1 Habropoda laboriosa | reverse complement strand
TCCGTTTCTAATTGAACTAGCGCCGCATTTCCTTTGCAACTTTTCGTCGCTATGGGCTGACTTAGGGAACCGTCAGCGAAAATTCGGTTCAATTAGACGAACGTGTCCCGCCTTTGCCTTACTGCTTCAGTTTCTCGACCGTTGTGTTCTTTGCTCGCTCGTCCTGTCGCGATAAATACACGTAAAGCAAAAAGCAACGTATATAGTCAATTTGTGGTCCATCTCTCTCTTTTTGTAAATTGTAGAACTATTGAATTTGAAGCATGTTTACGA
>NW_017124074.1:0-273 GCF_001263275.1 Habropoda laboriosa | reverse complement strand
TTGTTCGAATTATATCGTGTTTGATCTCTTTTTCATCAGAAACATCTCACCAATATGTTAAAAAAATTTTCGAATAAAAACAGTAAAATTAAAAAAACTAGATTATTCTATTATGAACTATTAAGCCGTGAAATTTTGTAAAAACCGGGGTGGTGTAGCGTCAAACGCTTGACTGCTGCGAGCAAGATAACATAGGCGCAAGAAGAACGCAAACCTAGGCGTAGGACCATCTGTATAGACACTGTGAGAGAATTTAGTGTACTTCTATATTAC
>NW_017124073.1:0-273 GCF_001263275.1 Habropoda laboriosa | reverse complement strand
TTCCCAGCTTAATTTCTAATACTCAGGTAAAAAATTTTGCATCGCTGCGAATACTTACCGAACCTGTTAATTGTTTACGTAAATTCTGCATACTGCTAGTTTACGCGAAAGCTGAAATTTTCTGTACCAGCGTAAACACATTCATCTGAGGTTCGTACCACGGGCAAGTGTGAATTATGACCGGATATCATTATTCATGGTGGAGAAATAAAACGTTGTAAAGTAGGGATCGGAGTAATTGCCGATGCCAGTCAGCAACACGAATTTCTCATT
>NW_017124072.1:0-273 GCF_001263275.1 Habropoda laboriosa | reverse complement strand
CCAAGGCATCCGTACCATCGATTCGCTGAACATTCATACCCCATCAGTCGAGTGTAAACGTAATAATAAAGATCAACAACCACAGTTCAACTTCTTCACACAACCTGGAACAGGTCTTCGCCGACCTTAAACCGTCGAACGAGCCAACCGCCAAAGAAAGGAGCGCGACATTAAAGTCGGCGTGCTGGGCTGGTACACAATCTACTGTCGAGAGACACCGTTTTTTGGACGTAAAGTAACTCCTAAAATTCCAGTTAGTTTATACAAAAATAT
>NW_017124071.1:0-273 GCF_001263275.1 Habropoda laboriosa | reverse complement strand
TTCCATAATCCACTAAAACAACGCGGTACCCATATGCTTCTGTTTTTAAACATTCTCATCCCCCGTTCAAGCACGACGCCATTTTCAATTCTCATTTCTATGCACAAATCCTCAGTCTCGAAAAATGTACAATATCTCCTATTTCTGTTCTTTTTTTAGTACCAAAATTCTTAATTTTTTGTAAAAACATCATACTAAATTTTATAACTTTCGACTTTTTCATAGTAACACTGTAGTAACTTTGTATTTTACTTTCCCTTTAACTTTATTTTC
>NW_017124070.1:0-273 GCF_001263275.1 Habropoda laboriosa | reverse complement strand
AAACCTGTCAGCGACTGTTAGATGGGAACTTTCGCGATTTTAAGTGTTTAGACCTTTTTAAACAAGCACAAAGAGCTATTTTTCGTTGGAGAATGTGTGTGATAGCTATGTGCTGATATTACATGACTTTCTTCTGATTTACTGCAGTTTTCAATGACACATATGGCAAGCGAACGGTTCTAATACCGAAGAGAGGCAACATTCCTGAACAGTTTCAATCTAAATAATCTAATAATTCTAGATGAAAATATTCATCTTCCTAAATTTTCCCTG
>NW_017124069.1:0-273 GCF_001263275.1 Habropoda laboriosa | reverse complement strand
CTCTTAGCTATTTGCGGTTTTGTGCTCTCGTGCTGAGTATTTTGAGAAACGTGCGTCGAGTATAGAACAATTAACGCGACAGATGTACGGTTAATGCGATGATCCTTTGGGAATGTTTGGTCAATTTAGGAGAAAGCATGCCAATCATGGCGATTGGACTAGTTATTAATGTGACAATTGTTGTGGAAAATTAGAGCAGGTGTATAAACATTGTTGGAATGAGAATTGAGTGGCTTTTTGTGCTCGTGAAACTGTCCAATGATAGATTCTTGA
>NW_017124068.1:0-273 GCF_001263275.1 Habropoda laboriosa | reverse complement strand
TTTGAATATCGTAGGAAGAGAACAATTGCATTTGCTTCCTGGGGAAACCGAGAATCCTATTGCTCGAAGCTGTGTTGTCTTTTACATAAATATAAGCGGCGAGGAAGTTGCTCGCGGGGGATATTGCCGGGGGAAAGATGGGAAAAGGGAAATGCGAGAACTGAGAAAGAAGAAACGAAAGTCGATTGATGAAACTGTAAAAAAGAAAGGAAGAAGAAACGAATTTGTTCACTTCGATATCCAGTTTCAGTGTTTCTGCGAAGGAAATTTTGT
>NW_017124067.1:0-273 GCF_001263275.1 Habropoda laboriosa | reverse complement strand
CTCTTACCCGCATTTTTTACTTCATTCAAGAATGCATTATATCTTGAAAGCATTTATATTTCTGTAATACGTTTTACTTAAAATAACCTCCAAATAATATGTCAAAGCTTATTGCTTCGAACTTGCCCTGAAGCAATCGGTACAATAATTAGACACCATCTTTCTATGAGCAGATAAATACTTATCTGCAATGGTATAGTTTCTCCCTTCCAATTACGTTATTTATTCACAAATGAACAAATGATCTCCACTAAAAAACAATCTCTCAGAAAA
>NW_017124066.1:0-273 GCF_001263275.1 Habropoda laboriosa | reverse complement strand
ATAATTTTCTACCATAACGCGTTAATAACTCGAAGTACAGCAATAATCTATAGCAGTTTATTTACAGCTGCTACAAAATAACAACAAACAAACAGCACGAACAATAGTGAATCATAGATATTTTGCTCCTCGGCTCACATTTTTACTAAAAAATTTCAACGTTGTCGAGAAAATGTAAGTCTGACATCCAACGTGAAGAATCTTCAGCAGAACCGCGACGTTACGGTACAATATTCGATAAAAAAAATTTAAACCAGTGTAAACATTATAGTA
>NW_017124065.1:0-270 GCF_001263275.1 Habropoda laboriosa | reverse complement strand
AAAGATATACTATCTCCAAGCGCGACGTAATAGGTGTATATTCGCTTCGTTTAACATTAAAACGGCAACCGTGTGATCTACTGAAATAACAAACCCAAACCTTGTATTCGGTACCAAAAAAAAAGGTAAGATTTCGTTGGTCACATTTAGATTTAGCAATTATATTTACCGTGACATATTTAATTATTTGTATTTTCCCCCACATCATAGTTCGAAAATTCGACCCCGCTGCCCAATATGCATAGCAGAACCGTGCGCCATTTATAGGAT
>NW_017124064.1:0-273 GCF_001263275.1 Habropoda laboriosa | reverse complement strand
CCGCGTTCACCCGCTTGCCACCCTTAATGCGCTTGCATCTCCTCCGCCTTTCAAAGAGACCGAGAGTCACCGGTTAAGCTTTTCGTTACCGCTACTGCCCCTATTTAGCTATCAATTAATAGCCGGAACACCAACAGGTACACCGTATATGCAGGAAAGTCCTCGGGAAGGGGTGCAATTTTTCAGAGCTGCTTAATATTAAATACCTGGAATTATTCGAGAGGGAATACACGTCCCGTACGAAATACGAGGCCGTAAAGTCCGCGACAGAGA
>NW_017124063.1:0-272 GCF_001263275.1 Habropoda laboriosa | reverse complement strand
CAACTTCACTCTTCCAAGAATTTCCACCACAATTATCTCTACGCGAGGACACATCGTTCAAATCCTAGCACAATTTTTATTCCACCAAAACGTCAGATTACACCGCGTCGTGTCACAACAAACCTTGGGAAAAAAAAAGAAGAAAAATAGAAAAAGAAAATGCTAGGGGTTAGAAGCTTCCTCTGTGTACTCTGTGTACGTACACACATACGCGTGTGTAGTATGTCTGTGTAATGGACACGGGGGAAAAATCAATTGTTGCCCAAGGGCTT
>NW_017124062.1:0-272 GCF_001263275.1 Habropoda laboriosa | reverse complement strand
CGATTATGCTTTCTATACCAAAAGTAACGATAGTCTTTCCAAGTTTTTAAGTGCACAACTAATCCTCGAAAAAATGCAATTTTGTTCAATTATTTTCTTTCACTTTTCCTATTCCGTCATTCTTTCTTCTATAACAAAAACGTGAGTTACAGTATTACAAATAATAAGAAATTTATTTCTATACACCTAGAAAATAAATGAAAAAATTGGATAAAATTGATCATTTTTGGCACATCAAGTTGAAAAGAACGAGATTCACAAACAAAGACTGA
>NW_017124061.1:0-272 GCF_001263275.1 Habropoda laboriosa | reverse complement strand
TAAATTGTTGTATAATAAGTGTCATCTGGTAGCAGATTTGAGAACAAAATTCTGAGAACCTTACACACGTGTGAAATTTGCCATTTCATGTGCAACAACCTAATAACTAAAAATTCCTAAACATTCTACATTTTCGCTGAAAAATAACGAAACCCATTACATTTTTTTCGCCTCTGTTGTATCTAAATATCTCGTACATTTTTTTCCTAGGCCTGCATTACATCATAAAATAAGATCGTTTTATTGTACAATTGTAGAAGATGTACGAGGAA
>NW_017124060.1:0-272 GCF_001263275.1 Habropoda laboriosa | reverse complement strand
AACGTCTAGTTAACTGGTGACGTTCAAAATTTTCAATTATTCTAAACACTTGAGTCACTCCGGTCACCGATGACCACCGTCGACGAAACAACCTCCGGTCACAAGTGACCAACGCGTTAATTTCTTCGTTTAAATTCACCAAATCGGACACAGTATTCTCAAGAATTTTTCACGAAAGACCGTCGTTCGAATTAACGAAGGTGAAGTAACTCCGAGACGAACTCTTTTACACGATGTTTAGAGACGATAAACTTCATTTCAATTTCCACCGG
>NW_017124059.1:0-272 GCF_001263275.1 Habropoda laboriosa | reverse complement strand
AAAGAACGTTGGACATTTCGTCCTCGAGTGCACGTTTCAAGTGCTACTGTCAAAAATGAACACATAGAGAGGGTCTTTTGTTTAAAAAAAGTGAGAGCTGATATTTTCCTGACCAGACTTCAATTTATTTACTCTTGTTGTACGACTCGCACAGTTCGGACGTTTTCTCCGGTAAAACTCAAATTAAATAAAGACAGTTTATGTAAAATTTAAGAGGGACATTAGTTTATCAACAATCCACTGTTCCAGTCGAATAAAGAACATTCGAATAA
>NW_017124058.1:0-272 GCF_001263275.1 Habropoda laboriosa | reverse complement strand
CGTGGGAGAAAAGACAAAGAGACTGAGAAAGAGTGAGAAATCATAAGAGAGCGTTATTCAGTTAAACAATATTTCCACTAGTGTATTAATATCTTCGTTGTGTAATTGTCTTTATTGAATACATCTATATTAACCCCACATGTTATTTACCCACAGATTCCATTTGAAAAGTTACGTAGATAAAGACAATCGAATTCCAAAAATCACTGTAAATCTCGAAAGCAATAACTTTTCAATGAAAGTTCAACTCCAATTCATCCTTGTGTCAATAG
>NW_017124057.1:0-272 GCF_001263275.1 Habropoda laboriosa | reverse complement strand
AATGACGACAGAGGCACGAAACTGTATACATCAGTACACAATTAATTACAGATTATTCGGTAAAAATTACAAGCACTTGCATACTTAGGCCGTGAACTTTCCAATCCACCCTAGTATCTTCATTTTTATGAGACAAGCAGCGTGCGTATACACTTTTGCTCGTCACGCTAGAACAAAATAATTTATTTACCTGTGGCGGGTACGTCGTTGTCAACAAACCCTTACCGAACCTCGTTCTATTCTTCCACGCGAACTTCAGATTTTAGTTTCCG
>NW_017124056.1:0-272 GCF_001263275.1 Habropoda laboriosa | reverse complement strand
GCTATTCCACCTAGAATAGAAACTTCTTCTCCTAACTATATCAATCTCTTCCACACGCAAAAACAAGAATGTCTCCAATAATCTCAAGCTCCGTGAACGATTAGAAGAAAGTGATCGATAGAGAAGAAGAAAAAAGTCCTTTCTAATAATATCTACTATCTCGTATCGATAGACTTGTACATATCTGATATCATTCCGCCAGAAAAATGCTATACGCAGCAGTGAACTATTCAAACTCGATTTACACCGTTGGTCACGATACTGTCACGGTT
>NW_017124055.1:0-272 GCF_001263275.1 Habropoda laboriosa | reverse complement strand
GTCATACTCTTACCTTGAACCGCATTTCTCATAACTTTCCCATCATTTCCGGGAAAAATGACATTAGAATGCGTAGAATCATGCTGTAAAAAAATTTTTCGCTCCGGCCGTATGCCAAAATTGGCCTTTTTCTAACATCCTCCTTTATGAACCCAATCTCATTGAACTCTTAAATGTTATGAACTCAAAATTTCCAAATCTTCAAATCGTTTAACTCTCAAACTTGATAAACTTAAATCGCGAATTCTTGATTTTTTTAAATCTAAAATCCT
>NW_017124054.1:0-272 GCF_001263275.1 Habropoda laboriosa | reverse complement strand
TCAGGCTACCAAGCTTCTTAAAGATAATGCACGTTGAACGCGTGCATTCTTTCATTTCCAGTGTTTTTTCTTCTATTTTGGACGTCATATTGAAAAATTTGACGTCAGAAGAAATATTCTTCGGCAATTTTTCTCAGATTCATAAACCGTTTCGAAAATTAATTCGTAAATTCCAAATTTGGAGCAAGAAGAAATTAAAAATTTTAGCTAAAAATTACAAGTTAATTCGTTGGATGAATATTAATCGTACAATTAAGTTCCCCTTCGGTAAA
>NW_017124053.1:0-272 GCF_001263275.1 Habropoda laboriosa | reverse complement strand
CCGTTCCACCTGGAGGAACTGTCATCGATACACTTAATTGCGACGTTTTCGCCAGAGGAATCTTCTCTCTAGCGATACAGAACGCGTAGCTAGCGAAAAAACGTATTAGTTATGAAGCTGTCACCGTTGGACGGAAGTTTGAATTTGAAAATCGGCGAATTAGCCTGTTAATGGAGTGTCGTTAAGAATAATTCAGCTAGCCTATCTAGACTGACGGAATTTCAACTTGGATCTTTTCTCTATTTCCAATTTTCGTTCAACCTCGACGGAGA
>NW_017124052.1:0-272 GCF_001263275.1 Habropoda laboriosa | reverse complement strand
GGTTTAAAGGAGTGCGACAAAAGGTGGAAAAGATCGTGCATAACTGTGTGAATTGTATTTTGGCGGAACGAAAACATGGGAAACAGGAAGGATTTTTGAATAGCATCGATAAAGGAGAAGTACCGTTGGGCACCTACCACGTCGACCACATAGGACCATTGCCATCGACGAAGAAAAGTTACCGTCATATTTTCATAGTCATTGACGCGTTTACGAAATTCGTTTGGTTATATCCGACCAAATCAACAAATTCCATCGAGGTCGTGAACAAG
>NW_017124051.1:0-272 GCF_001263275.1 Habropoda laboriosa | reverse complement strand
TTCCCACCGTATCCGTACGACTAAATTTTCATTTTTCGACTCTGGACTCCTTTGTCCTTTGGATTTCGGACTTTGGACTCCTTTGTCGAGTGACTCCACATCAGTTTTATTCGCAGTTTATTTTTTAATAAATTTACTTTTTTTACCTGGATAAGCAATACGTACACATATATACGACACTTAATGCTACGAGGGTGGATTGAAAAGTGCTGCTAGGTGCTTGCAATTTTTACGGTGTAATCTGTGTACCGACGTACGAAGTTTCGTGGCTC
>NW_017124050.1:0-272 GCF_001263275.1 Habropoda laboriosa | reverse complement strand
TTAAGTTTCACTTGCGTTATTTTTATTATTGTGAATTTAAAAATGAATTTTGTGATAGAATCGAAGAAGCTCGATTTATTTTACATTAAGTTTAACGCTTTCAAATTTTACGAACAATTCTAATCACGGAAGCTTGCTTACAGTGTAATATCGATGAAATTTTGTAAACGAAATTATTTTAAATTGGATCGTTCAATATATAAAGGAATGAAAATGTTAAGTTTCTCTTATTCTTCGATCTATTTTTAAAATTCAATTGTTTCGAGGCTTTC
>NW_017124049.1:0-272 GCF_001263275.1 Habropoda laboriosa | reverse complement strand
AATTACGACAGATTTCGAATTTTATTTGGAAAATGAAAGGGAGAAGTCGCAAATTAAATTTTAAATATTTCCAGTGAAAGAAATGTGCTAAATTTTTAGAGAACACTTTTCTTTAACCCTTTCGCTACGGCAGAGTTAGGGTAGTGAAGACGCGAGCGTACATTTCAGCGACAGAGCATAAATATCGTTTAGCGTCGTTATTTTCACAATTCCTGGGACAATAAAACAAAACAATTCGACAAAAGTAAATCGATTACTCTGGAGGTGTCAAG
>NW_017124048.1:0-272 GCF_001263275.1 Habropoda laboriosa | reverse complement strand
TGTTTCCTTTGATTTAAATGCATACATTAACCCTTTGAGCACCCGGTTAATGGATCAGACGTGGCACGAAAAATGTCTGGTTTACTTTTAATTATATTTTTGTTCTGTTGCATTGTAAGTGGATTTTCAGCGAAATCTACTTTTTGAGAAAACTTTAAGAGAAAATCAAAGCAGTGAAATGTGAACGTACTTATTTTTTATTAATTTTATCGATATTTTGTCGAGTCACCCTTTCCCCTAATGACTGCAATCACAGTGAGGTGGGTGAGGAA
>NW_017124047.1:0-272 GCF_001263275.1 Habropoda laboriosa | reverse complement strand
GCATCACGAAGTAATTTTTGGTAAATAAGGTTTCTTGACTTGCAGCAATCGTGAAAATTTCTAAGACGGAATCCTCGACAGCTGCAAACTATGTTTTCCAATTTGCTAAATTTTTGCTACAAGACAAAAGAAAAAGTGTTTGGATCATTCTAAAAGATTGCAAATGGTAAAATGGTGGAATAGGACCAATTCTTTTTACTAACTTGCCATTTTGCTACGAAACAGAAAAAAAGTGTTTGGGTCATTCTAAAAAAAATGTCTTAAAATGATCT
>NW_017124046.1:0-272 GCF_001263275.1 Habropoda laboriosa | reverse complement strand
CACGCACTGGTCATTTTGGGGAAAGTAAAAGAAATAGGTACACGCTGTATTTGTAGCTTGCACAAAATAGCACGTGTTTTGGAAATCTTTTGTTTATATATCTCATTGCTCGTTTATTTCATATTTTCACCACTACACGTCATTTATATTCATTAATGCCAACGAAATCGGTGAGGTACGATTTAGGAGACTAACATAGGCAACTATTCCTTACATTCTATTAGGTAATCCTGAAAATTCCCGCGGTTTTAAAGCGTTTATTAAAAAAACAA
>NW_017124045.1:0-272 GCF_001263275.1 Habropoda laboriosa | reverse complement strand
GGCGGTCGAACAGAGTGCAATAATTAATTACCTTTGCCTTTCATCTTCGCTGTTTGCTTTTTTCCTGCGTGCACCAGAGAAACACAGGAACGTTTCAAATAATTGGTATTTTCTCTATTTTTTTTTTTAATGTTTTTAATATAAAATGTACGAGGATATATGGCGTGGCAGGTGTTACCATACTTTTAGTATCATTTATTTTAGAAACATTTATTTCAAATTAAAATGTCACGTGTACATTTTCATTTTATGAAAATTAATATTGCTATTGA
>NW_017124044.1:0-272 GCF_001263275.1 Habropoda laboriosa | reverse complement strand
TCGTTCTCCCACTACACGCATCCCTCACATTCGCACATCACCCCCAGTGCACACCCCTACTTTCTGCTTTTCCCGAACTCAGGTATAGCCGAGAATTTTTCGATACTACAGATATGCATTCCCGTAATCGTGGAACGACGCGAATTCGAGCGTTCTCGTTAGCAAACGTGTTCCGCGATATTTCCGAACGCTTTCAACAGCGGAAATACGGGGAAACCCTCGATCAACCCCGCGGCCGGACCGTAATTTTTCAATCATGTAAATTAACACAC
>NW_017124043.1:0-272 GCF_001263275.1 Habropoda laboriosa | reverse complement strand
GGTAGTTATTTTGATAATTTAAAAAAAACATTTATTCAAATGTTATACTTATTAGATATTTAGACTATGAATTATATAACAGTTTCTATGATTTATACCAAAAGATTTTTAAAATGTATTATATACAGTTACAATATCTTGAAATAATTATCTTAAAGTACTGATTATATTTAAAAAATGAGTTTTGCTAAATATATCGTCATGTCAATTTATGCATAAACTGTATTATATTGTAATATACATATATAATATACATAAAAAAATTATAAAAT
>NW_017124042.1:0-272 GCF_001263275.1 Habropoda laboriosa | reverse complement strand
GTGCAAGGTTTGTATGTCAACTTTGTCTTCTTTGAGAAAACGTGGATTGTTGATAGGTTAGACGGGAGGGACAGGGGTGATTATGACAGACTGTGGATTTGTACGCATTTGTAGGAAATTTAAAGGTACAAAATTGCACAGAGTGTCTAAGATATTTAAATTATAGTGATTTTTGTAATAGCTGGTAGGTGAGATAATTTTTTATCCAAGTTCTACTTTCTTTGCTATATTCTGAAAAATGGAAATTTGCATAAAATCAGCAGTCCAATTGT
>NW_017124041.1:0-272 GCF_001263275.1 Habropoda laboriosa | reverse complement strand
TTCCTAAAACTAAATGTGACAAAGAAATCTTACCATTTTTTGATGCCGAATACAAGGTTGCGCTTTGTTATACAAAGTTCAAACGGTTCCGTTGTTACTGATAAAAGAGGCAAATATACACATATAACGACGCACATTGTTATAGTAGTTCTTCGCGACCTTCGTATATGCTACTGGGACGATCCTCGTCCTCTAAATGGCGTACGATCCTACTATGCATTCTGGACGACGGCGTCGAATTTTAAATCTACGATGGTGGGGGCAAATACAGA
>NW_017124040.1:0-272 GCF_001263275.1 Habropoda laboriosa | reverse complement strand
ATTGGCATCTGGCAATCTTAAAAGTTATCAAATATTTAAAATGAAATAATGAAAAACATGAAATTTTTGTTCAATTGTCATCAACCCTAGTCGACTGTCACCATCAAACGAAAAAATTGATTAACATTGACTACATTTACTTCAAAAACTATTTAAGTAACAATAATCAGGCAATAATCAGTAAAACCCACAAACAATGCCTACGACCAACCAACTGTTTCATTTCCAAATTTCAAAACGATACATCTAAAATTTGAACCAACAATTCCGAA
>NW_017124039.1:0-272 GCF_001263275.1 Habropoda laboriosa | reverse complement strand
TTTCTACAGAAAACCTAACATCCCGCCCACCTTGAACGCTCGAGCGTTCAACTATTAATGACATTACCAAAATCTATGATCCTATTTCTAATGTGTCAACAAAATAATCTATATATAGCTATGTTATAATGTACATTATCATACAATGATTGTCTGTGTTAACGACATACAGTTTTTCGCATGTGCATTTAAATTTCCGTGTCTGCGGTGGGCAGTACGCAAATTCTTGCTATTGGTCTTGTGATGATACCATCAGCCACCTTGACTGATAC
>NW_017124038.1:0-272 GCF_001263275.1 Habropoda laboriosa | reverse complement strand
ATCTTTCTTTTTTCTCTTCAAATGCTCGAAGCGGGTGAAAAATTTCGTTTAACCGCCGTACGCCGAGATTTCGTTCGTTGAAATTTTTCGCGAATTAAGAAACTTCTTAATTACCGGCTGGCTGTGTGTGTATATGTGCTTTTTTTCCCTCTCTCCTTTTTGCCTTTTTTCGGTTCGAGGATTTTTACCTAGGCGTTCGTTTGGCGAGCACTTACGGAATTGCAGTAAAAATAGTTCACTAGCCTCGTTTTAATGCATCGCTAAAAATAATT
>NW_017124037.1:0-272 GCF_001263275.1 Habropoda laboriosa | reverse complement strand
ATTCTGAAATAAATTACACCGGCATAAGTATGACATTTTTATGTGACACAAAATCTTCTGGGAAGCCTTCAAATGGCGCCCGAATGCCGGCTGCAATTCCAGCGAAATTCCACTTATCTTATCGAACATTCGAAGTAACTTTCCCGTTGGAAATCCTTCGTTTGCACTGCCCTGTTTACTCAAACGCGAAATTATCATTGCGAACATGAATTTTCGAACGTTCTTAATTTAATCTGCTTGCAAAGGGACCTAACCTACATTCCCTTCCTGGT
>NW_017124036.1:0-272 GCF_001263275.1 Habropoda laboriosa | reverse complement strand
TCGGTTCTGACATGTTTTCCCAACCCTTTCATACTCGAATAAAGATTGACCTCAATTTAGTGTGTGCTACAGACGGATGATCGATAGGTAAATAAGAAGTTCTAAAAAAATAATTTGAAACAATTGAATCCTTCGACAACTTTCGTACATTTCATCGTTTCGTTTCAACGACAAGTCGTCGCCGTTAATCGATAGAAAATCCCAAAAGGGTTAATAGCAATCGTACATCCTAAGGAACACATGCTCTACAAAGCATCCATCACACGTGTATC
>NW_017124035.1:0-272 GCF_001263275.1 Habropoda laboriosa | reverse complement strand
TTCGCACACCTGATGTTTGTAAAAGGAAATTACTTACTTCTTATCACTTATGTGACACATATGCGTACCTTTAGAGAAACTATGAAAAACACAATCTCCCGAAATCTCCTAAGGAAAGTAGTTTAATTGCTATCGATTGAACGCGAATATAAATGTAACTACATAAAAAATTAGATGGATATTTTCTAATTTTAAAGAAAATCGTCCCTGAAGAAGTTAACTGTGTCAACTCCTCATCGCAAAATGCTTCTCCTGCGCGCAGGACGAGTTCA
>NW_017124034.1:0-272 GCF_001263275.1 Habropoda laboriosa | reverse complement strand
TACTTGATGATATCCGTTTCGGATTTCTTGGCAATATTGCAAGATATCTGAACGGTGTATCGTTGAATGTGTTTCGCGAGACGAGGATGTAGTTGATTGTTTTGTCGTGTATGAAATATGGTATTGTGAATGTTCGAAGGAAACTAGTTATAGAAGAATGCAAGAAATATAGAATGCATGTTCAAGTATCAAATACAGAATCTAAGCACAACTAACAAGTATAAAATTCAAAGTATTCAAAAGAATTCAAAGAATTGATAAGCACGAAATTC
>NW_017124033.1:0-272 GCF_001263275.1 Habropoda laboriosa | reverse complement strand
TACAATACGGTACGAAAATTTTGCCATCTCTTTCCTTGTCACCCTGTAGATATGAAAATAAGAAGGTACATACTCGTTCACATATAAAATACGATATTTATTTATCTTTCACTGACGCCTCTTCCGTGTCCCTTCTTCCAGGATGTCTATTTAACCCTTTGACTTATAATTCAATCATACTTTGCCTCATAACTCCATCAGTTTTAATTCAATCAATTCAACTTACAAATCTGAGGATTGTTAAACGTGAATGATGTACAATATTCTGACTT
>NW_017124032.1:0-272 GCF_001263275.1 Habropoda laboriosa | reverse complement strand
GTCTAACTCCACGCACAGTTTTTCCCCACAATTCATTGTCATCATGCTTCCGCCCTGTGATTTTAGATAATCGACTTTGTTTTGCATTGCTTTGATGTCGTTGTACTTGCTGTTGCTGACGTAAGCGAAACAAATACTGCTGATAAGCGTTATACATGCTAATGAGATCAAAACTATATTCGATGTAATCAGTGTTTTCTTTAGCTTCGCTGATAAAGCTATATCGAGGTTTAAGCTGTTCAATTCCTGCAAGTTCGCTTGTTGCTGTTGCA
>NW_017124031.1:0-272 GCF_001263275.1 Habropoda laboriosa | reverse complement strand
AGCGAAAGTCCGGAAAGTCGCGCGCGTTCGAATCCTTCGTTTGACCAAAGAGAGAGAGAGAGATAGACTGACGAGAGAAAGAAGGAAATGAGGGTGAGAAAAGAAAGAAGGAAAAAGACGAGAAGAGACCAGAAAGAAACGAGGGAGAGACAAGAGAGAAAAAAGAGACAAGAAACACAACAGAGAAAGGGAGAGACAAGGGAGAAACGAAGACACAAGAAAGATAACAGAGAAGGAACGACACAAGGGAGAGGCAAGAGAGAAACAGAGAT
>NW_017124030.1:0-272 GCF_001263275.1 Habropoda laboriosa | reverse complement strand
GAAACCTCCCCTTCAGTGTGCAAATGCGGACGCTTAAGTGTGCAATGTGGACGTTTATGTGTGCAAATATGGACGCTTAGATGTGCAATGCGGACGCTTATATGTGCAAACGCGGAAATATAGGCGTGCAAACGTGGACGCTTATGTGTGCAACGCGTGCGCTTATGTGGGCAACGCGGACGCTTATGTGTACAAATATGGACGCTTAGGTGTGCAATGCGGACGCTTATGTGTGCAATGCGGACGCTTAGGTATGCAAATGTGGACGCTTA
>NW_017124029.1:0-270 GCF_001263275.1 Habropoda laboriosa | reverse complement strand
GTTTTTCGCGACTTTCACATAACATACTGCGGCGATATTCGTACTCTAAATGGAGTACATTTCTGCTGTGCATTCTGGACTACGGCGTCGAATTTTCGAACTACGATGGTGGGGGAAAATGCAGATATGTAAATATTACGACGTTAATAATAATTGCTGAAACCAAATGTGACCATAGAAATCTCACCATTCTTTGATGCCGAATACAAATGTGAGCCTTGTTATTCAAAGATCAAACGGTTCTGGTCTGACTGTTAAAAGAAGCGAATA
>NW_017124028.1:0-272 GCF_001263275.1 Habropoda laboriosa | reverse complement strand
AGTTCCTTCGTTTACAGTGGGGATATAATATCCAAACGAATGACAAAAGACAATAATTTTTCAATTTTTAGTTGCGCTATTTTTGAAGATACGAATTCACAGCAGATTAGGTGGATTTAGTGGAACTGGTGGAAGGAAATGCAACGAAAAGAAGCAAAATTTAATTATTCCCTTTTTTTTGGAACTTACAAATGGAGTTATGAATAGATTATGAATTATCTAGTAACGGTATTAAGATGACGATATCAAAATAAATATTCTCCTTACACTAC
>NW_017124027.1:0-272 GCF_001263275.1 Habropoda laboriosa | reverse complement strand
AACTTTGACTTCTTTTTTGTTTTAAAAAGAAATTCAATTTTCGCCTAAGAAATCTTCAACTAGGAGCCCCCTCGTTTGACTTTCCGGGGAAAGGGCTTAGTTTATGGTACCCTCAGGTACCCACGCGCTTTCTCTTCCTGGGTGACAAAGACCAGGCCACCACTTCGCCGCCGAAATCTCGCATTTCTTACATGTACGTGTTATTCAATTTTTTTTATTACTTATATTGTTATTTAACTACCTAATGAAAATTACAAAACAAAAATAAAAGA
>NW_017124026.1:0-272 GCF_001263275.1 Habropoda laboriosa | reverse complement strand
TTTTCTCTCTGCACTAAAATTTCGATTTTTCTAATATTTTCTCTAAAATTTCGAATCTTCTTTTCCTGAAATCTTTCAGGCAAAAATCGCTATTGATATTAATTAAAATTCTCGTTTGATATTAAAACAAATTTCGATACTCACTGTGCACTAGAATTTCTATTTCTCAAAGATTTCGCGGAAAAATCGCTATTACTATTGCTTAAAATTCTCACTCAGTGTCGAAACGAATTTCGAATTTTCCTCTGCACACTAAAATTTCTATTTCTCAA
>NW_017124025.1:0-272 GCF_001263275.1 Habropoda laboriosa | reverse complement strand
TTACCGAGATAAGCATTGTTTATACTTCAAGAACAGGGACAAAAGGGTTCCAAAGTGATTTCATACCACATTTTACAGTTGATTCGGTTAATTTGCAATTATGCAATTATGATATCTATATACAGTTTCTGCAAAGATGATAGGAGAGCAACGGTACCCTGATTATACAATTCCTTATCACTCTACTCTTCAAACCATAACAGAAAGGGGTTCTGAACATTACTGTTTTACTGTAAGTATGCTTGATACATTACTCTCGATATAATTCACTA
>NW_017124024.1:0-272 GCF_001263275.1 Habropoda laboriosa | reverse complement strand
AAGATTTTAAAGACTCAAGACTTTCAAGATTTTAAAGACTCAAGACTTTCAAGACTTTAAAGACTCAAGACTTTCAAGACTTTAAAGATTTAAGACTTTCAAGACTTCAGACTCAAGACTTTCACGACCTATCGAAACTTTAAAGACTCAAGATCGAAGACTTTAAGGACTCAAGACTCGCCACAATTTTCAAGACTTCCAAGTATCGGATTAGTGATTCGAATTTTCACAGAATTGAAAACTTTGGAATCATTACAAAATTGAGATTGAGA
>NW_017124023.1:0-272 GCF_001263275.1 Habropoda laboriosa | reverse complement strand
CGCACTGCTCAAATTCTTGGTAAGATGAACAGGAATGGATATAAGTGGAACTATGCTCTCTGCGTTGGAGCGAGGATGTTGAATTTTACGTGGTAACGCTCCACCGCGGAAGGAGTAATTTCAGAGGTACGTCGGATTTATCATCAAATAACGAGTAAAATACCTTTTAATTTTTGTCTCTATCTCGGTTAGAAATAGAGATACGCCAGTTTGAATTTTTTCTTAAATTACGAAACGAACTTTCCGGACAACCTAATTTATTCTTTCCTTCT
>NW_017124022.1:0-272 GCF_001263275.1 Habropoda laboriosa | reverse complement strand
ACTCTGCTGGGAGAGAACGAGAGACCAAGAAAATTCATTCATTCCTATCAAATCTTACTACAAGCTTACTTATTAGGTATAAGGTTTAAGTTAGTCACTGATTGCGAAGCTCTTACAAAGGTGTTAAATAAGAAAGACTTGTCGCCAAAGGTAGCTTGCTGGGCGTTAGCTTTAGAAGAATTTATTTAAGAATTTTTTTTAAGAATTTAAAACATATAAGCGTACTGTAAGCCGCTTTCCGATAATGATCATCGAAGAAAAAGTGATTGCGA
>NW_017124021.1:0-272 GCF_001263275.1 Habropoda laboriosa | reverse complement strand
TCTTGCGATACTTTCACAAGAGCGTAAAAAATTGTTGAAGGAAAATACAGAAATGTGTACCGTAGTACCCGGTTGCCTACATAAGGGTTAAACGGGTAAGACGAAGAAAGGAAAGATTCTGTATTTTGGTCAAAATGAACTGCGATAGTCGTAGCTATATTATTTTGAAGAATAACTTGTAAGGTAACCCGAAAATTGCGAGTTTTTTTAAACTTTGCAGGTTTGTAGGGGACCTCGAGAGAAGCAAATTCTATTTGCCCTTTTTCGCCATT
>NW_017124020.1:0-271 GCF_001263275.1 Habropoda laboriosa | reverse complement strand
ACATAACATAATACGGCGATATTCGTACTCTAATGGTGTTTGATTCCGCTATGCATTCTGGACTTGGCGTCTTATTTTCGAACTACGATGGTGGGGGATAACACAGATATTTAAATACTTTGACGTTAAAATTGATTCATAAAACTAAATGTGACCAGAGAAATCTTAACATTTTTTGATGCCGAATACAAAGCTGTGCTTTGTTATTCAAAGCACAATCGGTTCTGGTCTTACTGTAAAACGAAGCAAATATACACGTATAACGTCGCGC
>NW_017124019.1:0-272 GCF_001263275.1 Habropoda laboriosa | reverse complement strand
CGTCTACATTTATTCCGCTGCCACTCGTTTTCTCGTACACTCGAGAGTGGGCCGTAAAATTTCCAGAACCTCTTGATTACGTTTAAACATCGCTCCTATCGACCGTACGCAAAGCGAATTTTTCGCGCGTGTGAAAATGGGAAGGGTGGAGGTGGTACAAAATGCAGAGAACACGGTGCGATATTTCTTTCTCCGAACGACCAGGGCGGCCGCTATTTGGAGGAGTCCAATAATCTCGTACCGGCACGGGAATCGGTGGACATCGGGCCGGT
>NW_017124018.1:0-272 GCF_001263275.1 Habropoda laboriosa | reverse complement strand
ACACATCTTATTACAAGAAAAATAAACTTAGGATACGATAAAACGAAATTGCTGCAGTAATTAGCTGTACGTAGGCTCTCCTCTATTTTCAATAAACTCAATCATTCGATTGTGTACGTATGTATACATATACCGTGAAACTGTGAAACGCTTCTCGTTTGATTTTTCTCCCAAGCTGAGCTGTTGGCTGTGTATTTGAATTCGGTGCACTAGCTGCTTGCATGCAGCGGCACTTAATTCACACGAACGAATATGCTAAGTACGTAAATTGA
>NW_017124017.1:0-272 GCF_001263275.1 Habropoda laboriosa | reverse complement strand
CGCGAAAGGGTTAAAAATCAATCTTCCAACCAACTCCCAAAGAACTCACCTTCCATCGAAACGGAGCCAATACACTGGAACTCCGAAAACTCCATCGAAACGCTCCTCCAAAGAAACAATTACACGCTTCTCTGTATCCACCCCGAATTCTCCCATCGTTTCACCCGAATCGAGAAGGCGAGCAACGTTCCCCATTCTCAGTTGTACGCCGCAGAGATACGAGGTGTCGATTACCAGCGAACCCCATGCTGGAACGTGTTCGAACCCCTAGC
>NW_017124016.1:0-272 GCF_001263275.1 Habropoda laboriosa | reverse complement strand
GTGGCCCGTCGCTTTCTGGATTAGCCCGGACTATACTCGCGTCACTTCCTGTTATATCCCTCGCTCTATCAACTAAAGTCATACTATCTTCCATCACCTGTACTTATCGTTTTAAACAAGCTAATTGATCGATTGATCTATGTCGAAGGCGAATGCGTTTGTTTAAAAAATTCATTTTATTTCTTTACAATATTTAATTATTTCGAAAGTTTAGCCAAGCAAGATTGAATAAAGTTGAGGCAAATGGAAAGGTAAAAAGTAAAGTGCCATAC
>NW_017124015.1:0-272 GCF_001263275.1 Habropoda laboriosa | reverse complement strand
TTTTTCACGTGTGCATTTGCCCGGGTTATGCGGAATGTTGCATTTAACGCATCTATATTCTAGATAGCAGTTCTATATTCTGCAGTTCAGTGCAATATGGCCAATGCGTTGGCACCGTTTGCACTGAACTCGATCTTTTTTGATAATTTTCTCCCAAGAGATTAGAGAATGGAGGACTACTTTTATTTGTTTTAAGTTCTCTGTTTTGTTGTCGGGAGACAGCTGGACAATGTATATGGGCAGATTTTTTTTTTCTGCTATGGACCGTTTGG
>NW_017124014.1:0-272 GCF_001263275.1 Habropoda laboriosa | reverse complement strand
CACCGCTGCCGGGCAGCGAAGGCCTGACCTCACGATAGCCAGGCAAGGCGTGGCTGTCATCGTAGATGCGCAGGTAGTATCCAGCGAAACAGCGTTGACTACAGCCCATACCCGTAAGGTGGCCAAATATGAGAATGAACCTGGCCTTCGTGAGAGGGTAGCAGGCGATGCAGGGGTATTACCTGAAAACGTCGGCTTTACCGCCATTACCTGGCGAGGAGTCTGGAGTCCCCAGAGCGAGGCAGAGCTCCGGCATCTGGGATTAACCACAT
>NW_017124013.1:0-272 GCF_001263275.1 Habropoda laboriosa | reverse complement strand
CTGCACTTTTTCTCCCCGCGGGGTATTACACTCGACGTGTAAGTGGTTCGTAAAAATGAAAAGGCAAAAATATGTAGGCACCAAGAGGAAGAATGTAAATTGAATAAGTCGAGCACAATGAATATCCAAAGCTCGCGCGCGAGAAACACATCTCTCTCTCTTTCTCTCGCATCTTTTTACCGCACTTCAGCTTCCTCGAGTAGAACGCTCCCGTTTATTTCCCGGGGATACGGGAAGGATTTATTTTCACGTGCAAGTAACGAGGCTTTCTC
>NW_017124012.1:0-272 GCF_001263275.1 Habropoda laboriosa | reverse complement strand
TAGAATCCAAACTGACTGACACTTGTGGAGAATTTACTGTACATATGTATTGTGCGACAAATTAAAATTAAACCTAATACCAGTGTACTAAAATTAACAGTAGATGTTTCCTCAAGACTTGATAAATCTGTGTCAAAGAGTACAATTTGCCGTGTATTATATATTTAAGTATTTACGTATTTAAGTATATACGTAGTATTATATATTTTAAAAATTTTGTTCAATATTTTTTGATTTAAAGGAATATATTACATAAATAAAAAAATGATATG
>NW_017124011.1:0-272 GCF_001263275.1 Habropoda laboriosa | reverse complement strand
CGCGAAAAAAAAAAGGAACGTCCAATTCCGAAATATTTCGCTGAAACTCCGCGGCGATGGTTCTTGGCGGATACCACAGTTGCAAGGAAAATGTCCAGAAAATGTGAATTCACGAAAATTAGGAGGTTCGAGGGAAAAAGAGAAAAATTCAATTATCGCCTCTTTCTCAGAATTTATGAATGGAGTATGAATTATCCAGCGGAATTAAGGCGACGATATCAGTGAAACTATACACTACCTGTCAAAAGTTTCGAATCGCCAGCCAATTTACA
>NW_017124010.1:0-272 GCF_001263275.1 Habropoda laboriosa | reverse complement strand
GTCGAATAAGTTTGCATTCTTGGAGAGTGTTGAACGAGGAACGAGGAGCGCTAGTTTTTTTTTTAAGAGAACGCTGATACAGTGTTTAGCATTCCAAATAAGTGCGTTTTCGTCAACTTATATTCCTACGTCGATCAGTTTGACACGATAAAAGTTGACGAAACTTGCTAAGATCGTCAAATAAATATCAATGCATTCCTAAAAAATGTTGAACGAGGAATGAGTAACGCTATCTTCTTTAAGCGAATGTTGATCGAATGTTCAACATTCCA
>NW_017124009.1:0-272 GCF_001263275.1 Habropoda laboriosa | reverse complement strand
ATCTCCCGTGCGATATTGCGAAGACTTTCACTGATCATCTGTGTAGAGAAATTGTTTTTTTTTAAAACAAGTTGTCTAATTTTTGTGAAAGGTAAATTCTGGAAGGAAGTGTGACTGGGGAATCTCATCGAGTTCCTTTACTATTGTAGTTGACAAACTTTAAATACCGAGTACTCAATACTCAATAGTCGCTTAAGGTTATTCTTCTGTTTTTGTTAAATGCTTCAACTTGAAATTTTGTAGACCCCCCTGGAGTAAGTCCTCCTTACGCT
>NW_017124008.1:0-272 GCF_001263275.1 Habropoda laboriosa | reverse complement strand
AATCGAGCTCTGTCTTTCTATCGTACGATTTTTTCCGAAAGTGTATCGGTGCACTTGTAAAGTACAACTGCACTTTCTCTTTCATGAAACCACAAAATTTTTTTTACACAAATTGACTCTTTCAGTTTTTTCATACTCTCGTTCAAAACTATTCCAGTTAACAAATGCGACAATTAGAAGTGTGCGAGAACTCGAAAATGTTGGGATCCCGATGCTCGGAACGGGTCGGGTCGGGTAACATCTCGTAAAGTATCGAGTGTTTAGTGACCTTA
>NW_017124007.1:0-272 GCF_001263275.1 Habropoda laboriosa | reverse complement strand
GTTGTGTTAGGTTTGATGGGTTGGTAGGTAGAAATGGTGGAATATACATAATGTAATTATGCTGCAGAATCCGGTAGTTATTACTAATGCACTTCTCCCCACAGAGGAGCAACCATCCTTTACTTCCTGCAAAGTTACCAAAAATGTACGCACGTTTTTCTTGTTGGACGTTTTGTGGATTTCAAACAAAGCACTTCGTTATGTATACCTATATCTCTTTGTGGAAGGATAGAAAAATTGTGCGATATTGCAATACAAAGTTACACGATCAG
>NW_017124006.1:0-272 GCF_001263275.1 Habropoda laboriosa | reverse complement strand
GGATCATTCTCCTTACCTGACTGTGTATCGCGCGGAATTCGAAAGGTGTACCAGGCGCAGTTTTGCAGAACACGAAAGGGGAATTCCCGAGAAAGGCACAAGTGGTTCATTGATATATAAAATGAAAGATCACCTTCTGCTTAACTTGTACACAAAGTTACTTAATTTACACGGAGAAGTTGTTGCTGGATGGACGGTCGGACACTTGCTACTACTTAGTTGCATAGTTGTTACAGCATTAGCAGAACTTGAAATCAGTTTACAAGTACTAA
>NW_017124005.1:0-272 GCF_001263275.1 Habropoda laboriosa | reverse complement strand
TGGTTTTCAGGGGGGGGGGAATTATTTGATGTTAATAGTCTTTTCATAGGTGGAGGTGTAGAGGAGGTATCAACGTCAACTTCATTTTTTTATACGGAATGATGTTTTTTTTTTTACACTCCCTCTGATAGTGTTTTCAGACGAATACAATGACCTATAGTTGAAGGTCGTTCAAGGTCAACTAGGATGGAAAATACTCTCATTTAGACACACACCGAGAGAGAGCAGGAGAGAGAAGGGGAGAGACAGGAGAGAAGAGGAGAGACAGGGAG
>NW_017124004.1:0-272 GCF_001263275.1 Habropoda laboriosa | reverse complement strand
GGTCATCGAAAGAGGCTCTTATTTGCCTTCGTGACCCACTGATGGGACATGGATGACAAAAAAAGATTGAATATCTGGCGTGACCCACGGTGGGTCATCGAGAGGTGCTCTATTTCCGCCGAAGTGACCCACCGGTGAGTCATTGCAAAAAGAAATTGAATAAACGTCCCCACATAACACAGAATATTAAAATATGATATCTCAATGAACACGAATATTTAAAAAAGTGAGAAAATTAAAAACTGAAAAATGACAAATTTGGATGAAATCGA
>NW_017124003.1:0-272 GCF_001263275.1 Habropoda laboriosa | reverse complement strand
GTACGATTGAGAACCAAGTGTTTTGAACGTGTCTGGTGCATTCTGGCGGTGCTTGATTCCCTGCCGACAGCGATATTTCATTTTTCAAGTGTGAAAATGAACGAATAACGCCAGGTTCCGTTCGATATCATCGCGTTTATGTCTACCACGTTTGTATACCGGGTGTCCAAATTGTTTTGGACCAAACTTTGCCGTAGGTCGTTTGAAGTTTCGTTGAAGAGTTATAGCAAAAATAGGGAGGGAATGGTAACGAGCTTGCGGTTGCTGCGATA
>NW_017124002.1:0-272 GCF_001263275.1 Habropoda laboriosa | reverse complement strand
AGCGTGGAACTGGTATTCGGAATTGTACGTGTCTCGATGGAGGAAAAATCAAGTTTTTTTTTTCGTAAAATTAGAGTATCAAATTTCTGTAAATTTGTGTCTAGATGTTTGACGTAAGTATACCTCTCGTTAGTTCATCGGTATTTTGTAACGAGCATAGGAATTGGGAAAATCAGCGCACAAAATTTAGTTCCATTTTTAGAAATTAGAAAATTTGCATTTTTAGAGAATGCAAAAATTTAGATATTTCACACATGTATACCTCGTTAGTT
>NW_017124001.1:0-271 GCF_001263275.1 Habropoda laboriosa | reverse complement strand
TTCACATAACATACTGCGGCGTTATTCGAACTCTAATTGTGTTTTATTCCGCTATGCATTCTGAACGTGGCGTCGAATTTCCGAACTACGATGTCGGGGGAAAATACAGATAATTAATTATTTCGACGTTAATAATAATTCATAAAGTTAAATGTGACCAACGAAACATTACCTTTTTTTTGGAACCGAATACAAAGTTGTGGTTTGCTTTTTCAATAGCTCATATGGTTCCCGTGTTACCATTATACGAAGCGAATATACACATTTAATT
>NW_017124000.1:0-272 GCF_001263275.1 Habropoda laboriosa | reverse complement strand
TCAGACCGCAAGGAAGCTAAACCTGACACTCGTAGAGTCAGGGACTACGATTTCGAGCCTCGCACGTTCGCCTTTGTAGTTTGTCCAACGTAGACAAGGACAGCGAATAAAAGATAAGAATGAAACGTGAGTGCAGGCAACCAAGCGATTTAAATACCAATTTTTTTAGTTTTACGTTTTTTTCATCTGGAATTTTTTTTAACATGTTAATGAGATTTTTCTGATGAAAATGACATAAAACACGACATAATTTCAACAACATTTACTTATTA
>NW_017123999.1:0-270 GCF_001263275.1 Habropoda laboriosa | reverse complement strand
GATAATTAAATATTTCGACTTTAAATATAATTCCTTCAGCTAAATGTATACGATATATCTTACCTTTTTTTGGTACAGAATGCGAAGGTGTGGATTGTTTTTTCAATAGCACAATCGGTTCCCGTGTTAATGTTAAACGAAGGGAATATACACCTATTACGTCGGCTAGGCGATACTAGTTGTTCGAGAAGTTCACATAACGTACTACGGCAATTGTCGTACTCTAAATGGAGTACGATTCTGCTATGCATTCTGGAGGACAGCGTCGAA
>NW_017123998.1:0-272 GCF_001263275.1 Habropoda laboriosa | reverse complement strand
TCCAACAGCAAAAATCCTTACCGCCATGTTGGGGTTCAAGCATGGTCGGGCGTACTCGCTCATACTCCAGCTTGTTCTTCGGTTGGTGGTTTCGATGGGAAGTAGAAACCTGGTCTGACAAGGGGTATAAGCTACAAAGCTGAGGCACCCTGAGTCCTTCTAAGGACGACCCATACTAGTTAGGTTAGGTTATGTTCACTGATAGAACTTTATCCAAGTGTTTATAACATTATATTAACATTAACCCCTTGATTTGTGATTTCTTTTCCTGA
>NW_017123997.1:0-272 GCF_001263275.1 Habropoda laboriosa | reverse complement strand
ATTGGGTGGATTCTAGAGTATTGTTGATAATATTGCTGAGTTTGTCACATTCGCTAAGGAACTTTAGTAATTTTGAGTTTTAACGAAGAAGATGTGATCCTTCAGGCAAAAAATGTACCACCCATAGTATATCTTCCTTGTTATCATTGATATCTTTTTAGCTACAATACAAACATTCCTTTTGTATAAAGGTAACTACTTCCAGAAGTAACTATTTCCATAAGTTCTTCTTCAAGTATAATTACACACATTGATCGCTGACTGTCTATAAC
>NW_017123996.1:0-272 GCF_001263275.1 Habropoda laboriosa | reverse complement strand
TTTGTTTTCGCCTTTAAGAACGAGGTCTCGCTTTCCGAGACGTTCTTAGCGGTGAAAGAACAGAGCTGAAAGTCGGACGAGATACCACCTTACGGTCTAACTTCGGTTTTCAAAGGATCGGAGCTTGATTCACCGTAGTTATCGAGACGAGAATGTTTTTGATCGAACTGGAAGAGGTTCGCGAAGCGGGAAAATCGCGCGGACGCTTCGAAAGAAAGCGTGTCGATTAGGAGTTTCGTTTGAAGAGAGAGTGAGAGAGAGAGAGGAGGTGA
>NW_017123995.1:0-272 GCF_001263275.1 Habropoda laboriosa | reverse complement strand
TTGTACATTTTGCAATGTATATTGAAACGAAAATCACTTTCGACAAGTCAAATTTTTTCGGAGTGAATTAAAGAGTAATTTCGTATCTGATGCACGGTTAATTGATTAAAACTAACGAAAATTGAGGATTAGCCGATATGAAAAAAAGAAAATCATATTGTTTCCTCTGTAACTTCAAATTTCCACTCGGTTTTCTCCGGTTTCAGAAAACTATACAAACAATTGCAAAAGAAAAAAAATAATACACCATAAATTACCCAAATTTATTTGAC
>NW_017123994.1:0-272 GCF_001263275.1 Habropoda laboriosa | reverse complement strand
GGGTACGGCGATTTTAGGAGGAGAGGTTAGGGCTTCTCCTCTTCCTTCTCCTCTCCTCCTCTTTCTCCTCCTCTCCTCTCCTCCTCCTCTCCTCTCCTCCTCCTCTCCTGTCCTCCTCTTCCTCTTCGTCGGCCTTTCCTCCTCTTCCCTTTCGTCGTCCTCTCCTCCTCTTCCTCTTCGTCGTCCTCTCTACCTCTTCCCCTTCGTCATCCTTTCCTACTCTTCCCCTTCGTCGGCCTCTCCTACTCTTCCCCTTCGTCGTCCTCTCCTGT
>NW_017123993.1:0-270 GCF_001263275.1 Habropoda laboriosa | reverse complement strand
CTTGATACCGAATACAAAGGTGTGCTTTGTTTTGTCAATAGCTCAAACGGCTGCCGTGTTACTTTTAACGAAGCGAATATACAAATATAACGTCGGCTAGGTGATTGTAGTCCTTCGCGACATTCACGTAACGTCCCGGTACGATACTAGTGCTATAATTGGAGTACATTTCTGCTGTGCTTACAGGACATCGGCGTCGAATTTTCACTCTACGATGGTAGTGGCAAATACATATAACTAAATATTTCGACTTCAAAAATATTCCCTACA
>NW_017123992.1:0-272 GCF_001263275.1 Habropoda laboriosa | reverse complement strand
TTTGTTTGTATTGGTACAGATCTAACTTTTTAATAATTTTTTAGTTACGTAAAAATTCGCTTTTAGATAGTTACTAATGAGTCATTTTTACTTTACTAGAAGTCTTATTCGAAACGTTCGCAGCCAACTCACATAACTCATTCACTAGCACACTTATCAATCGATCTCTTCTTAAATATGTTTCTACTAGAAGTAATCGCGGAATTTTTAGGTTTCCAGAGACACGTTTTCATAGTCGATACTTTATTCTGACATAACGACAAAAGACAAAC
>NW_017123991.1:0-272 GCF_001263275.1 Habropoda laboriosa | reverse complement strand
CGAGGAAATGGAGTAAAACTCGAGAGGATGAATGTGCAATTCTGTTGAGCGTTTCGCTCTTGTCGAGATTTTCTGCGAAATTGTGTTTTATTCTGTGATTATGTGTAAGGAGCGATTTCTGGACCTTGGATTATCCATTTTTGTGGAAATTTTTTTAGAATTTCAGAACAGCGATTTGATTGAAATTTGTGCTGATTATTGAGAAAAGAGACTGAAAACTGCTGTAATTTTTTTAGAGTTTTGTTGTGCGACTTTCTGAGGAATTTTCTTCT
>NW_017123990.1:0-272 GCF_001263275.1 Habropoda laboriosa | reverse complement strand
CGCATACATTTGGCTACTGTCGGATAGTACCGTGTAGTTTGCCTTTATTTCAATATTTCAGCGAAACATTGGTTATTAACATTAGGCCAACGGACATTTCTTGTATACCTATCTCTACGGACACGCGTCAAATTGACGCGTGAACGAAATCGCAGATTTTCTTTAAAAAACAACTTATTTTATTTAAAAACAACATGTTGTACACTGTCGTCGTAACAAAGGAGTATTTTCCGAGTATTTGTCGCGGTTAATAGACCAGTTTAAGGCCCACC
>NW_017123989.1:0-272 GCF_001263275.1 Habropoda laboriosa | reverse complement strand
CAGTAACAATTTCACGCGAGAACCGAATACCTTATTTCTCCGTGAATAGCTGTATTGATACGATACAGGTATATGAATTGCTCTAATTTATCAATTCACGTAAAAGCAATTATTGTCGTAGTCAATTTTCCACGAGCACAAGTTCAATGCCTTCGTTAATTTTCTTACACGACTGTAAGAGACAAAATGGATTTACCATTACGTTATCCATTTTCTTTAACTTTTAACGGAATATTTACAGTATTTCGTTCGTATTATTGCTATAACTTTTT
>NW_017123988.1:0-271 GCF_001263275.1 Habropoda laboriosa | reverse complement strand
TGCATGCCTAAGTTGGGCATTCCTAACAGCTGCCATACGTGGCCCAAATGGGAGTGGCCGAGCGCACGCCTAAGGTAGGCATTCCTAAGTTGCCATACGTGGCCCAAATGGGAGTGGCCGAGCGCACGCCTAAGTTAGGCATCCCTAACAGTCACCATACGTGGCCCAAATGGGGGTGGCCGAGCTCACGCCCAAGTTAGGCATTCCCAACAGTCGCCATAGGTGGCACAAATGGGAGTGGCCGAGCGCACGCCTAAGTTAGGTGGAGTGG
>NW_017123987.1:0-272 GCF_001263275.1 Habropoda laboriosa | reverse complement strand
CGATCTTCGCGCGTTCACTTATTACTCGGGAGGATTGTGATTTTAGAGAATTGCGAGGTTTTTGAGGTATTGTCACTGGGAAATTTGAAATTGATTTATGACTAAAACCCTTTTGCTGCTGTGGAGGATTATAGGAGATTTGGAGGTGTGCCTGGGGATGTGACCTTGAGTCTATAGGCGTTTTCAATATTTTCTTGTGCTGTGCTCTCGGCGCCTGTAGGTTTTCTGATAATTTTCTCGTGCAGTATTGTCGACGCGAATTTAATCCTTAA
>NW_017123986.1:0-272 GCF_001263275.1 Habropoda laboriosa | reverse complement strand
TTTCTTATACAGTTTTTGCTAATTTATTACAAAATTAATTAATTTCGCGTACATACTTGAAAAGTTGAATCTCCGAGGGAAAGAAAGACGCTAATGAATTTCCCCGATTCAAACTTAATTTGCACTTAAAAATTTGAATATTTTGAGAGAAAGAAAGACGCAATGAATTTCCCCGATTCAAACTTAATTTGCACTTAAAAATTTGAATCTTTGAGAGAAAAAGAGACGCTAATGATTTTCGGCGATTTGAACTCAATTTGCACTTAAAGATC
>NW_017123985.1:0-272 GCF_001263275.1 Habropoda laboriosa | reverse complement strand
GAAGGTAAGGACCTGAACCCACGGTCAGAGATGCATAATTTATTCACTGCGCCTGCGCAGGTATCGTTATCCTTCAAATTCTTGCAATGTTATAATTCTGTTTCAATTTTTATTACTTTATCTACTGCTTTCTTTCAATGATCACCGTTTACTATGTACACTTCATTCTGTATCAGTATCATATTTTTTAAATTCGATCGACCAATCCTTTTTTTTTTATTAAGCTTATGGAACTTCAATTGAGATTTATTGCAGCTACAGTCGTACAAACA
>NW_017123984.1:0-272 GCF_001263275.1 Habropoda laboriosa | reverse complement strand
AGTGAACCGTAATTTCACTGTGCACACTTCAGTTGTTTCCAGCACCTAAAATTATCATTCATATGCAGAAATTTTCTCTCACCCTCGTATTATGAAAATTTCATATTTGGCGCCAAAGGGGGTTACACAAAAGCCAGTGAAAAATAAAATTCGGTAGTGAAACGTGATTTTACAAACCAGCGTATTGGGAGACGAGCATTCCAGCGGCCGATTCGAGTGTGTTGGTCCGTAAATCGTCCAGGGAGGCCAGCCCGAGCCAGTAACGATCCAAA
>NW_017123983.1:0-272 GCF_001263275.1 Habropoda laboriosa | reverse complement strand
TTGGCAAATAGGGATACGCGTCGATGTACGCTGCCGTTTATAACTGTTAGCACACCCGTTATGCTCGTGCAGAGACTATTCTATGATTTAACTTTTAAATTTCAGGCTGTAATAATTTTGGCAACTTTATTTATTAAATTACTGCGCTTAAAAATAATTTTAATGCAATTATTTCGTTTAGTTGTTTTTCGAGTGTTTAGTTTGTACGACATGCGGGAAATCTGGAATACTTACAATTCGTTTTGTAAGAGGTTCACATAGGATACAAGATT
>NW_017123982.1:0-271 GCF_001263275.1 Habropoda laboriosa | reverse complement strand
AAGCGTCCGTCGCTATCCCCACCAATTCTTGGAAATGGGACTTCGGAGTGGATCTCGATTCCTGAATGTGAACTTCACAATTTTCTTCGCGATTCCCACAAATTGCAATTCTTTTTCAATTTTTTGCACACACCATCTAGTATACTAATCCTTCTAACTTGTAAAACAAACTCAAGTCGTTTTGTCCAATTTTGAAGAAGTTATACTTTCCTAAAGAGTGTCCGAATTTTTTTCTGACTGACTGTATGCAATAAAAAATACAGGGTTCTGT
>NW_017123981.1:0-272 GCF_001263275.1 Habropoda laboriosa | reverse complement strand
TATTGTAAGGCGCCCTGCGACGCGCCTAGGCAACGACCACGGGACCCGAACCGCAGGGGGCCTTAGACAAGGGGCAGCGCAGGCTGCACCCCCACCCCACGGCTGGCAGGGCCCAACGGCCCAAGAAGCATACGTTGTGGAATTAGAAAAAGAAGTAGATGTTTATTAACAAAAATATACAAATAACTATAATATATGTGACTTTTACTCACGCTTCTGGACTTTTCAAACAACACTGCCTTTCATCCCTCACTCGCCACACTTTATAGCTA
>NW_017123980.1:0-271 GCF_001263275.1 Habropoda laboriosa | reverse complement strand
CTATCCTCGCTGATTTTAACGAGATTTGCCGGTTCACGAAGCGTGGAACGTTTTTACGACGGTGGAAAATCGGCACAATTAACCTGCACCGAGTGTAAGAGCGTTGCTCTGTTCGATTGATTATCGGATACATCGGTGTAAATAGTAGGGAGTTGGAAACGCGTTGTGTGTAGTCTGTTTTCCGGGGAAATAATATTCGTGCTTAATATTCGGCTCGGTTATTCGGTATACTACTTGTTGGAGCTTCTTCTTTTAATGTTCGTTAAAGGAG
>NW_017123979.1:0-271 GCF_001263275.1 Habropoda laboriosa | reverse complement strand
TCACACATGAATGTAGACTTTTTCCAACCAATGTTTCAGGAAATTTCCACTTTTTCCGTCATATCACGTCACACGTTGCGTCGAACAGGTAAGACTGTAAACAACTGCTTCAGCGGTCTCGGTTTCCCTCGAATAAAAATTTCTTTCACGAACCAACAGAAAAATTGCAATGAAAATCTCGCCGTGGAAGATTGTCAATTAGAGATCGGTGAGTTTACTAAATTCCTTCTTCAAAATTTGCAAATATTTGGAAGATATTTCGACCACAAAT
>NW_017123978.1:0-271 GCF_001263275.1 Habropoda laboriosa | reverse complement strand
TCTTACCTTTCTTTGGTACCGAATACAAACTTGTGGTTTCTTTTTTCAATAGCTCAAACGGTTACCGTGATACTGTTAAAAGCAGCGATTATACACATATAACGTCTCGGTTGGAGATAGTATTTCGTGTCGATTTTCACGAAACGTACCAGTACGATACTCGTACTCTAAATGGCGAACGGTTTTGCCATGCATTCTGGCTGTCGGAGTCGAATTTTCGAACTATGGTGTGGGGGAAAATACAGATTATTAAATATTTCGAATTTAAATA
>NW_017123977.1:0-271 GCF_001263275.1 Habropoda laboriosa | reverse complement strand
CTAGATCGTGGTGTCGTCCCAGTGTGGGCCCAGCGTCCCCCTGATGTCGCCGGACTCCCCGCCGGCATTGATTCCGCCTCTCAAGACGAAATCAGATACCAGCGAGGGCCAACTAGACAGGGTTCGACCGAACCAACATCTGGAAAGTCCTTCTCCGGCCTCATGCTCCCAACCTAACCTAACCTAACCTCATATATTTGAAAAGAAACCGAAACCTCTCCAGGGGTGGCTTCCCTGGCCCGGGAGGAGGGTATGCGAAGCCGTTTCCGGC
>NW_017123976.1:0-271 GCF_001263275.1 Habropoda laboriosa | reverse complement strand
CTTTACACTTAACTGACTTTTTACCATTATGCCAAATTAACACCGAGGGACCTATTAAGATGCAAAACTGAGGGACGGATGAGGGTTAAACAAAGACAGTTCATCGAGATTTCCTTCAATGACCACTTAAAAAAACAGGAAAAAAATTGAAGTGAGTCCAAAAGAGAAGCCTAAGATCTCCCAGGATCAACGTACCATCGTGTCGCGGAGCTACCTCTAGAAATGCATCTCCTGAATCGTTTCCATCAACGTCTCGAAAGCTGGGACCACT
>NW_017123975.1:0-271 GCF_001263275.1 Habropoda laboriosa | reverse complement strand
TGTACTGTGCTAGGTGGCACGAAACAAGTTTCGATTGGTTCAATAAGAACAGAATAATTTAGGGTGATCGTGCTATGGATTTCACTCTGCATGTGTGACCACGTTTGTAGGAATTAATTTAATATTGAGAGCATAATATAAGTTACGTTAATTTAATATAAAATTTTTATACTAATTCGTATCATGTCTAAATTTGTTAAATGTAGAGAAGTCTGGAATTTTATTATTTTTCAGCCTCACAGCCATGAGAAAGGACTTACGTTCTCAGTAA
>NW_017123974.1:0-271 GCF_001263275.1 Habropoda laboriosa | reverse complement strand
TCTCACCGAGATTCAAAGGGAATCTCCTAGTTCTTACTCATGCGCTCAGGTTGCTCGAGCGTCGCATGGTGACGTAGATAATTGGCGGAAAGAGCCGAATAGGCTTCGCACACGGTCAGAGCTACCTCTACCCTTGAGTGAGAGCACGAGGATGGTATAGTGGGGGGCCCACGGCCCACGATTCTGACATCACTGGTCGGTGTGGAGAGGAAAGGAAATTAAAAATATGTATGGCACAATATCGCAGGGAGAAAGGAAACGTGAAAGAAGT
>NW_017123973.1:0-271 GCF_001263275.1 Habropoda laboriosa | reverse complement strand
CAACGTTCTACACGATCTATCTGACATCGAGTGTTGCCGTTTAAAAACCTGCCGAATCTTTTCCCTTCGCTCGATCGTTCCTTTTCGACCTCTCACTCGGTCGTATCCCCGTGTTTCTTTAGGGAAACGTTTTTACTTACCGGGTCCAAGAAGTCCACGGTCTTTCCCGCTGTTTCCGAGGACCGTTACCATCGACTCCTCCGCGACGAAGAGCACCGATTAACTAATAACGTTGCTAGGAGGAGGACGAATAGCCATCGAGTTGGAGAGA
>NW_017123972.1:0-271 GCF_001263275.1 Habropoda laboriosa | reverse complement strand
ATGTCAAAAGGGACTATATTGAAAAATAGAAATAGTCTGAGGACGATATAAACAATTTTTCCCGCTCATTTGGTATATAAATTGAAATTAAAAGTGAAATTAGAGTACTCGTATGGCAAACTTTTTTGTGTAAAGGAAATACTGAGCTGTTTACCCCTTTGAACTCGAGGTGACAACACGAATTTGCTATAAAACTCGTGTGTCACTGAGGTGACAACAATAATCGTTTGCTGCTGTGGCATATTTCTCAGTCGACTACTTTCATTTATTA
>NW_017123971.1:0-271 GCF_001263275.1 Habropoda laboriosa | reverse complement strand
ACAATGTGTAATTATAAAGGCTAATTATAATGGCTGTATGGTGAGAAAGATGTTACAAGAAAAATTACACCTACCACTAAGAAGTAGGCAACAGTACAACGCAAAAGCGGAACACACCACAACAGAAACATCAAATCCAACTATAACACCAAATAACCCACCACTCTCCATACGCTCCTACTCAAATGTAATCACTGGCACCAACACAGATATTCTAATAAACAAAACACAAAATCGAGTACAATCAAAAAGACAAGAAGAACTAACTCCT
>NW_017123970.1:0-271 GCF_001263275.1 Habropoda laboriosa | reverse complement strand
CGTTGAAAACAGGTTTGTCGAATACGATAATCCTTTTCTTTTTTTAATTTTCTACTTTCGCGTCGGATTTAGGTGCGTTGAAAAACTTTGGAATAAAATTTGTTTAAGGCGAGCTTACAAAATTATGAATTTTGTACAGATAGTTCGAGAATTTTGGAGAATACTCTGAAGGATATTAACGATATTTAAAAAAAAAAGCATAGTTTTTGTAGAAATGCAAACTTACGTAGTGTTCGAATATTTTTGGGAGTAACTGTATGTGCTACAAAAT
>NW_017123969.1:0-271 GCF_001263275.1 Habropoda laboriosa | reverse complement strand
ATTTTTTCGTTTTATTGTTGTTTTATCGTTGATACTTCGGCGAGTGGAAATACTTGTTGCGTGGAAAAAACAGAGATAGCGATGTGCACGGTGGTTGGACGTTTATTATGGAAAATTTCTAAATGGTACTGGGTAGGATAAGTAAACAATCCGGTTTTATCGTTGATAGTGTTAGATTTATCAGTCAGTTAGATATAACAAAAATTATTCTAAAGCCTTACTAGTGTCGAATCCTCATCCCTCTGTCCCTCGACTCCCATGCATACAGATC
>NW_017123968.1:0-271 GCF_001263275.1 Habropoda laboriosa | reverse complement strand
TTATTGCTTTAAAACATAGAATTTACTTATTTACTTAAAAATCGGCATCTCTGCTATCGAAGCCTATGTACAGTGACTCCCACTAATATTCGTACACTCTTTAGAACAGACTAACTTTTTTAAAATTGGACCTAACCACTTGAGTTCTTTTGGTAAGTTAGAAGAATTAATATACTAGATAAAGCGACTTTCCTTAAACTGTATAAAAGACTGCTTTAGACAAAACTTGACAAAACTTTCATAAACCAGAGTTTCTTCACCTGTACTTTTT
>NW_017123967.1:0-271 GCF_001263275.1 Habropoda laboriosa | reverse complement strand
TTCCCTAGTTAGTTATTTTCGTTAACGTTAAATTACGCCTAATGGATAAATGAATTTTTACCGCTAAGCATGTACCGACATACAGCGTTCGCTGCTAATTCGCGGTTTCAGATATCCGTGGAAGATCTTGGAACTTATCTTGAAATACGGGGGGTTTCAACTGTACAGTTGGCGGGTATCGAAAGTGTTGTTTGTTAAATTTAGGGGAATTCCGTGTGATCGTCGAATAGAATGACAGTGATCTGGTTGCAGTGGAGCAATAATTTCGAGC
>NW_017123966.1:0-270 GCF_001263275.1 Habropoda laboriosa | reverse complement strand
AGTATGTTATGTGAAAGTCGCGAAGAACTTCAATCGCCTAGCCGACGTTATAGGTGTATATTCACATCGTTTAACAATTACACGGCAAACGAGTGAGCTATCGATATATCAACCCCAAACTTTGTATTCGGTACCGAAAAAAGGTAAGATTTCGTTGGTCACTTTTAGTTTTAGGAATTATTTTTAAATTCGATATATTTACTTATCTGTATTTGCCCCCACCAATGTAGTTCGAAAATTCGACGCCGATGCCCAGAATGCATAGCAGAA
>NW_017123965.1:0-271 GCF_001263275.1 Habropoda laboriosa | reverse complement strand
AAAATATTGACTCGTACCACTGATCAGTTAAAAGTGTCCTACATTGTCTGACTATTCGTTACTCCCTATCACTGCACTGAAATCGTGTCACTCGATACTCTAGTAGTTTATACAAGTATCCACAAACCCCGACAAATACATTGACTTATACCACTTGCCGATTCTCTGTGCTGCCTGATCAATCAGCGATATCCGCTACTGCAATCGCTAGCGGAGAACTCTCGAAAGATCTCGGAAACCCTCGAGAAAACTAGGGAAACAGGCCGATATC
>NW_017123964.1:0-271 GCF_001263275.1 Habropoda laboriosa | reverse complement strand
CGCTAAAAATTGAATCTATATTTCTGTAGGTTCCGTTTTAAAAATCACAGAGGTAAAGAAAATTGAGTTACAAAAACCACTGTAAATCTCTAAAGAAATGATTTTTTCAATACAAACTGAACGCCAGTTAAATCGCCAATGGTAACCAGCCGTCATAGTTGCAACGTCAGTTTTTCTCTCTACTTGCGAGATACCGAGTTACACGCATAGTTCTGGTAATTTTCTTGTCAAACCTCGTACAAACTTCCTCCATCTTTAGAAAGTTTGATCA
>NW_017123963.1:0-270 GCF_001263275.1 Habropoda laboriosa | reverse complement strand
AACATAACATACTGCGGCGATACGCGTACTCTAATGGTATTTGATTCCGCTATGCATTCTGGATATCGGCGTCTAATTTTCGAACTACGATGGTGAGCGAAAATACAGATAACTAAATATTTCGACTATAAAAATAATTCCTAAAACTAAATGTGACCAACTAAAAGTTTTCATTTTTTAATACCGAATGCAAATGTGTGCTAGGTCCTTCAATATCTCACACGGTTGTCGTGTTACTGTTAAAGGAAGCGAATATACACCTATAACGTC
>NW_017123962.1:0-271 GCF_001263275.1 Habropoda laboriosa | reverse complement strand
GGGGTTCAGAAATTTGCAGAGTGGTTTGGTGTGCATATGATAAACAAAAACAAAAGAAATCAAGAATGATAAATGACTGAAGTTTCTAAATGAAAATGTAATTTTGCAAATTACTTCAACCATCAGCATCCATCTCCCCGAAATACTTCTCCTCAAATACTTTAACTTTTTCACTTGATCAGACAATACACCTAAATACATAGCATCGTCACTTTTATCTGAAAAACTTGGACCTATCGAGCGTTCCTTCGCGACTTCCGCTTTCTCGACA
>NW_017123961.1:0-271 GCF_001263275.1 Habropoda laboriosa | reverse complement strand
TTTTTTTTCCTGACTTTTTTTACTCGCACGAGAGTTCTGTCAAGAATACGAAACTGCTTCGTGGTTGCAAAGCAACTGTTTATTCAAGTCGTAACTCTCAGAGAGTTGACCGATACTCTCGAGAGCAACCCGCGATAGTTTTACTCTGAAAAGGATAGTGTAACGATTTGAATTTAAAAGTGGCGCGTCTTTTTACCGTGATCGGCGCGCGTCCGCCGAGCGGCGTTGGGAGCGGCGATCGCGCATGCGTCGAACGAAAAAAAGTATGGCG
>NW_017123960.1:0-271 GCF_001263275.1 Habropoda laboriosa | reverse complement strand
TGTAGAGGAATTATGATTATCTGCATCATCAGTCTCTTCAAGTAAGTTGAAATCTGTTTCAGTGCAATTAGAATGAGAAGAATTTATCGAAGTCATTTGGCTCATTAGAACAATTAATGGTTTAATAGTGCCATTGTAGCTCATTGCCCGTATTAACTGAGGAATTTTTATGTCGCTACCACGTTATAAAGTTACGATGCTTGCACTTTCTTTAGGCATAGCTTGTACATTTGTGGGCTGTAGCAGTAATCCATCAAAAAAAGAACTTGCC
>NW_017123959.1:0-271 GCF_001263275.1 Habropoda laboriosa | reverse complement strand
AATAATTTATATCGATTCCAAGTACTAATTTACCTTGCTTAAAAATTGGCCACTGTTAGAAGGTTACGTTGCAAAATGAGCATTTAGGTATTGTTTAAAACGAAAGGCTGCTTAGTCACAGAAACGATGAAGATTAACTAGCAGCATCAATAACAAGTGGCAGTACAATACAGAGTCAAATCCACTATACTACTGTTCCTAATATGTGGGTCTGAAAACTCTTCCTTTCCGGGATATAGACACTTTTTCGCTTACATCGAAAATTCACTAG
>NW_017123958.1:0-271 GCF_001263275.1 Habropoda laboriosa | reverse complement strand
TTTTGAAAAAAGTGTAATATCTCGTAAAGTATTGAGTGTTTAATGACCTTATCTTATGCTTTTCATTTGCAGAATTAGTGGAAGAGTCAATTTGTGTAAAAAAGAATTGTGTGCTTCCATAAAAAAAAAGTGCCCCGATACACTTTCGGAAAAAATCGTACCATAGAAAATAGAGCTCGTTAACCCTAGTGCGTTCTTTCGTTCGACAGTACACTTCAGGTTTTTAGGTCTTTTTTGACCCAAAGGTCTTAGGTGTAACAATTTTCGTTAC
>NW_017123957.1:0-271 GCF_001263275.1 Habropoda laboriosa | reverse complement strand
TGTCGGGTTTCTCAATTTCGACACTTTATCGAGTCTCGCGAACGTGAAACTTATTTGCAAAAATACGTTCTATTCTTCTTTTCTCGTTCCCGGTGGTTTCAAGAGACCATCGTTTAGCCGGTTACAACGGTGTAATCGTAAAAGAAACGGGTCGTTATTCGCAACGACGCGAAAGCACATCGAGAATCGTACAGCCGTTCTAATTAAGAAAAACCTACTTTTCGGCGAGACTACACAAAACGACGGATCACAGGTAACGGGTGAAAATAAG
>NW_017123956.1:0-271 GCF_001263275.1 Habropoda laboriosa | reverse complement strand
TATAAATTAGGCTTAATGTAAGTTGGACGTTAATTTCACGTTGAAATCGTGCCTGGTTTATTACCTTCTTCCCTGTTTTATCCTTTCGTTAATGGTAATTCTCTTGCGAAATTGTTTTAACAATTAAACGACACTGTTTTCTTAAATTCTATCGATCTTGTGGTGAACTGATTATTTTAATTATAACTACGATTCCGTTCTTGCGGTGTGAATAGGGTTTTGTGGAATGTAAGAAAAATGTGCACGTAATTTCTATTACTATAAAAATCAA
>NW_017123955.1:0-271 GCF_001263275.1 Habropoda laboriosa | reverse complement strand
TCGTCAATTTCAAAATGTATCTTGAATCGAACGAAACAGGAACCCTTTCTTCTTACATCCTCCTCTAAAAGAAATATTGACCAAATTCGGAAAAAAATGATTGCACACTCGAGAGTTGGAAAATATAAACTCCATCAAGTGGAAGCACAAAAGCTCGAAAACAGACCCTTTCTTTTTTAAATCTACCTCTATCGACCCTTTAATTTTCCCTTCCCTGAGACACTCGAGAGTTTGAAAATACAAACTCTACCAGCTCTTTCACTATGGTACA
>NW_017123954.1:0-271 GCF_001263275.1 Habropoda laboriosa | reverse complement strand
AAGAGGAATGTTGTTGGCGCGTCCGAGCTGGAAGTATCTGGCGATACAGGGAGAATTTATTCTTGATTGTTCCGGAAAAGCAGCTCTATCTCGTAGCTGACGGAAGTAGAAGTTGGTTCCGTGTCAAAATACCGGGTTACCTGGCTTCTTTTTCAATTAGCTTTGTCCCTGCCCCTTGTGGACCAGGTCGTTCGTCCGTTTTTTCCTCTTTTTTTATAATATCTAAACGTTTTACGATCGCGCCGCATCGAGTGCATAAATATTTTACGAG
>NW_017123953.1:0-271 GCF_001263275.1 Habropoda laboriosa | reverse complement strand
GTTGCAAATAAAGAATTATTTGCTATACAATCGGCTTCACGAATAGTGTGGGAGCCAACAGTCGAATAAAATGAAACAATTTCGTTTCCATGTGAATTCGCGATATTTTCGACGTTCAATTTAAATTCTCTAGGATAGAAACACCTGACTGTTATGTCTATATTTACTTTCCGATAAATATTTCATTATCCATCGGTCTCTGTGAAAGACCGTTCAAATACTGCAATACTGTCTGATCTGTTAAACGTGATACCTTCGTGTTTATACTCAT
>NW_017123952.1:0-271 GCF_001263275.1 Habropoda laboriosa | reverse complement strand
ACTACCCAATCCCGGTCCACTCGACAACCAAAAACTGCGGTTCTTATTGCCATCTAAAGAGTACTCACCAGCGTCGAGCAGCAGTAAATCATAATCACCAACGTTTTTAATTGCGCCGACCAACCGTGCCAAGCACCTTGAATCCTTGACGTTTCCCCGGTCTTCAGATGTTGGTGACGTCAACAAAGTCACGTTAACGTTGCTATGCTCCTGCTGTCTTATTTCGCCTATGGGAATGCGATGGCCTTTATCGAACAACGTAGACATCATG
>NW_017123951.1:0-271 GCF_001263275.1 Habropoda laboriosa | reverse complement strand
ATTATTATGTGTACACAATTAATTATATGATAAATTTTAGGTTAATTTTTTGTACGATATTTACTCATATTTGCAAATGTAATATTAACTTCATTCGTTCTCAATAGATTTCCGATAAACGAGGAACCTCGTAAGAAGTGGATAGCTTTTTGTGGCATTGATGAATAAGGTTTGAACACTGTTATTAAAAGATGATATAATTCATTAAGGTAAAATTACGTTTGTTAAGCCCAATGTTGTACTATCTATCAGTAAGAAGAGTTGCATAAAT
>NW_017123950.1:0-271 GCF_001263275.1 Habropoda laboriosa | reverse complement strand
CCCTGATGGGGCCTAACAGGCAAATTAGGCTAGCCTAATGCGGACCTAACTGAAATTCGAGTCGGGTACATTAACTCTTAGATGTCTGAATAAGCATTAACGTCCGTTCACACTTTGGAAATTTTAAATTAACATGTAGCGAACTTTAGTTTTTGAAATATTCACTCCTAAATGAAAATCGAGGAAAATGTGCCGATGTTTCAAAGGATTTCAATCCTTCGATTTATCATTTAAAACTAAAGTAAAATTCAGATAAAAGAACAGAAAAGTA
>NW_017123949.1:0-271 GCF_001263275.1 Habropoda laboriosa | reverse complement strand
CAAATGTACAGGGTGTACGTGAAGAATGTCAGTTTCTCGAGGGAGGATGAATTTATTGATATTGCGTTGAAAATTTGTGAGTAATTGGACGTGAGCTGGTCGTGTTGGTAAAGTTGGTGTATGGTTATATTGCTGATTGGTTGTAATAAATGTACAGGGTGTGCGTGAAGAATGTGGCTTAATTAGGGGAGAATGAATCTATTGATATTGTGTTGAAAATTTCTATGTAATTGGATGTGAGTTGGTTGTATTAGTAAGTAGAGTTTCGACT
>NW_017123948.1:0-271 GCF_001263275.1 Habropoda laboriosa | reverse complement strand
AAAATATTGATGACATAATGGAACATGACTTCGAATGAAAAGCATAATTGTGGCAAAATTATCAAATGAATAATAAAGTATGCAAATGCTCGGATGAATTCGTTAGATAGCGGATAGAAAAAAAAAATGCGAACCATATCGCTGCTTCTATCATATGCATTGTGCTAAACATAGTTCACACGAAGTATTATGAATGAAATATAAACGACTTCATAAGAGAATTGCATGAGATCTGCAATCCCGATAAGCTTGTATGTAAACTCGTCATTTC
>NW_017123947.1:0-271 GCF_001263275.1 Habropoda laboriosa | reverse complement strand
CTTATTATTCACGCTTCCGTCACTTTCCAACGAAATAGTCTATCTACAACGTAAATACCCTTTGGATCTATTTACGTTCACTATTTTTGCGTACACAAACTTTGGTTTTCTAAAACTTTGCCGGCCGATTGGATAGATCTACTATTTCATACCGTATCACAGGGTTTTTTACCAATTTATTTAGTAATAGATTTGGCAATCTTAGGATCATTTTCTACCTTATCATTCACAACGAATATTTCACTCTCACGTACTATTTTAAGAAATTTTG
>NW_017123946.1:0-271 GCF_001263275.1 Habropoda laboriosa | reverse complement strand
TCTCATATTTCTACTCTCGCCTCCACAATTTGATTGTCTAACATTACCACAGTCTGCACAAAATCAACAATACTCAAACGCGGAATGCGACAGAACGATGTCTTCACCCCTTATCACCAGCATGAACCATCCCAGCCTATCAAACATCCCGTTCGACAAAGACAGTGTTCCCGGTGCCGGGATAGCGAACGAAATCGCTTCGTTATCATCGCGATATCACCAGGTTTGAGAACCGGTGGCTGTTCCACAGGCCCACAGGCTCGGTGCACGT
>NW_017123945.1:0-271 GCF_001263275.1 Habropoda laboriosa | reverse complement strand
ATATCGGTAAGAAAAATTAATTATAATCCTAACTTTCGTTTCAGCTCGCAAGACTGAGGATTACCACGTATAATTAATTTGTGAAAAATTAGTTTCTGAAACAGTAAATGGCTGACGCTTAGATGCACAATCAGAAAAAGAAACACAGGTCAAGGGGTTAATTACCAAATCCCGTAATAGAATGAATCGTTATCACGAACAATTCGATATCCACGCTCCGCCGCAGAAAATATAGCTCGACTTGTATCCCTTCACCTTACGAATAATTTGA
>NW_017123944.1:0-271 GCF_001263275.1 Habropoda laboriosa | reverse complement strand
GTGCGTGATTAGTATGGACTTTGCGAAAATGAAACACTGTTCTGAATTTTTCATGTCTGTACAGACATCTACCTTTTCCTCTTTGCTAAAAGACGTAACAACTATTTCGAGAAAATTGTATTTCATTAAGTAAGCTAATCTGGTCGAACGAATTAAAAACAAGAACACTGTGAATAAATGTATCGATGGTGCTGAAGGGGTTCAACACACGAAAGACAAATTTTCTAATTTTCCCTTTAAAAGACCCCGTTAACCAGAGCACAATTTTCAA
>NW_017123943.1:0-271 GCF_001263275.1 Habropoda laboriosa | reverse complement strand
TGTATTTTGCCACTTACACTATTTACTAATACCGTCGTATTAGCAACCAACAAGAAGATAACACCATTATCGAACGTTAACTCGAAAGTATCGGGAAATGATCCAACACATAGATACATATATGTACCTTTCCCATGGTGCATAAAAATTCCCCAAGAACGGTTTTAATTTTTTTCCACGACTAGCGTCGCGCGAAAGTGATTACGAGGGTAACAAGGGCCCGGATATCGAGTGGCTCGTAACGACTGATACAAGTTGAGAAGGATCATCC
>NW_017123942.1:0-271 GCF_001263275.1 Habropoda laboriosa | reverse complement strand
TGGTGTTTAGCACCGGTGACTTCTGAATCAATTGTGCGCGACAGATTTTCCACGACGACCGCGAACATCGTTTCTTTCGGCCGTGTCGTTTTGAGATTTGTTTTAGTCAATTGAGGTGAAGGAGTACAGAGGATGGAATTGATTAATGCTCCAATAGCACGGTGCAAACGAAACTTTGAAACCGCCTGTAGGAGTCAGAAGCAGAGAAAGGGTTAAGATTCACTTCTTGGGAAAACGACGAAATTCGGAGAATTTCTTTTTGTTGTAACTA
>NW_017123941.1:0-271 GCF_001263275.1 Habropoda laboriosa | reverse complement strand
TGTACAGCCCCTGACCCCAAAAAATGAAGGCCACTTCACAGTTTTCAACATCTTTCGTATTTTGGGGAAAATGTAAAGGCTCGAACGTAATTTAATAATCATTTTAATTAACTTCTGAAATATACGCATGCAAATTAATAATTCCTCTGCGTTCTCTGTATGCACTGTTTTATGGCGTCCTCTATTTTTCGATGATTTTCCCAAATATCCAGAATTTTTTTCTTCAAATCAGCTAATGTGGCGACTGTTGATCTATGCGTGTACAAGTGGT
>NW_017123940.1:0-271 GCF_001263275.1 Habropoda laboriosa | reverse complement strand
TATTACTATAAAACTTCCAATTAATCCGTATACGTTACACTAACTACGCACTGTGCAATCAGTTGAAAGTTTCGAAATTTTCAAACCAAAGTTAGAAGCTCGAGAAACTTACAATGAACTCCTTCTTAATCAAGTTTTACCCGATCGAAGTCAAGTGCTATTGATCCCTGTAACTTTAATTAGAAATCTATGAAGAACTGTTAGCAACTTCGACATAATTATTTTCAAACCTTCAGCCGATAGTGTACACATTCAAAAAAGTCTAAAGCCA
>NW_017123939.1:0-271 GCF_001263275.1 Habropoda laboriosa | reverse complement strand
GTTAGGGTGGTCCTTAGCTGTAGACGATGAAAAATTGATTTAGAAAAATCCAGAAAAAAATATATTTAAAGTTTCACTGATTCCTCAAGTGAATTTAAAAACACTCGTTCCTCTCACATAACGTTGCCTGTATTCTCTTCGACACCTTTCTCTCTCTTTAAAAATTCTCGTACAATGCTACTGCAATAAACACAGTCCAAGAGGAAACCTTGCAGTACTATACTTCGAACCGAACTGCTGTCTCAGCTTCTACGTAATGCTTGATACTTGA
>NW_017123938.1:0-271 GCF_001263275.1 Habropoda laboriosa | reverse complement strand
AGGTGTACAAATGTACAGTCTTTCGAAGCGATAGAAAAACTAAATATTAGAAAATTTTCAATTTTTCTGTGAAAAATTAAACAGAAATTAACGCTTTTATTGCTGTTAGTGTTTTGATACTTAGTCCGAGAAATTCAACCCTTCTCTATATTTTCTGCATCAAACACATTTCAGTAATATAATATAAGTGCACAAATGTACAGTCTTTCGAAGCGATAGAAAAAATAAGTATTTGGAAATTTTCAATTCTTCTGTGAAAAATTAAACAGAA
>NW_017123937.1:0-271 GCF_001263275.1 Habropoda laboriosa | reverse complement strand
TATTTGATAATAATTCATTGCTCTCGTTTCACCAAAATTAGAAAAGGATCCTCTTCACTTTGCGAAAGCGCAGCTTTAGAATTTTATGGTGAAAGGAATAGGTATGTGAGTGAATCATGTAAATGAGTAATACGTTGCCAAACTGCTGAAAAATATCATAAATAGGTACCAAATAATACTCAATTAACGGATAAAATCTTTTTCGTACGCAAGCGAAACCACATTTCTCTATTTTGCTAGGCATTATATTGTTTAAAATTGAAGATAGCAA
>NW_017123936.1:0-271 GCF_001263275.1 Habropoda laboriosa | reverse complement strand
TAGCCGACTATATCGCAAAGAAATGAAAGACTTTCAAAAATGAGCCTTCATAAACCTAATCGCCTTAGCAAAATTCTATTCAATTGCTTTTCTTCAATGTCACCTTCTTATCTCTGTTGCTGCTACTTTCTTCCCAGTGTCGTTGACGCATGTATGTAAGTACTTGTCGTACCTCCTTGCAGCCTTTTGCGCACGTTACACTACCATAAACGAGCTTTTTTATTACGCTCGTCACTTTTGTCCTCTTTTACCGGTGTTTGTGGTATATATT
>NW_017123935.1:0-271 GCF_001263275.1 Habropoda laboriosa | reverse complement strand
CGAGTCGATTCGAGTATCAGCCATATATCATGTCTATCCTAGATCGTGCACACAAATTCAAAACAAACACACGACATTTACGCCATCACTCACAATACGTACGAACGTATGTAAATAACAAAACTAATCCTCTGACATGTTTCTAATTATTTGAATAAACGTGACAGTGTATGCTTACATTTTTCACGACTTTTTCTAATTACAGTATTTCGACTAAATATTGTTTACAATTATGTAACAGATATATCCGGTTAGATGTAACAGAATATGG
>NW_017123934.1:0-271 GCF_001263275.1 Habropoda laboriosa | reverse complement strand
GATATTTTTTATTCTTCATAAATATACAGGGTGTTCGGTCACTCCTGGGAGAAAATTTAAGGTGTGATTCTAGAAGCCGAAATAAGACGAAAATCAAGAATAAAAATATTGCGTTTGAGGCTTCATCTTTTATTTATTAACATTAAAAAATATCCCCGTAGCCTAGCAAACCTCTGTACACCAAGTATAGGGCATGTCAATTTATACCTTTTACGGTGTCAAATGTCACTGTCTTTTTCTCTACAACTAGCATATGGTAACGTGCCAGCTA
>NW_017123933.1:0-271 GCF_001263275.1 Habropoda laboriosa | reverse complement strand
TTAATGCACTAATAAAGTAATAAAGTAAGCTGCTTTACTCCATTCTTTCGAGCGTGGAAAATTCTGGCACGTCTGAGAATCGATTGACTTGCACTACTGGCTAATTTCGGCAAATTTTCGAGCGTCTGAGAAGTGGTTGACCTGTACTACTTGCTGTTTTTCGACAAAATTCGAGCGTCCGAGTAGTGGTTGACTTGTACTACTTGCCGATTTCGACTAAATTCGAGCGTCTGAGATATGGTTGAGATTACTACTTAATTTCGTCGACCTC
>NW_017123932.1:0-271 GCF_001263275.1 Habropoda laboriosa | reverse complement strand
CGATTGTTGCATTTCTGTGAAAAATTTTTCAGAGGCTCGCAAATCAAGTCAAGGTGTTTCTGGAAGACACTTGGTATTGTGGTTGAGAAAATAATGTCTTTGTCGACCCTTCTTTTCGTACTCCTCCTTTGCCTGGAAGAGTTCTTTGGCTTGGGGTTGGTTTTCAAAAATAGGTACAGTTTGGGAATTTTTTTTCGTAGCTCGTTACTGAATGAAAATTTTCAATTTTTCGCAGGATGTAAATGTAACTTTCAGCATTCTTCTACAATTT
>NW_017123931.1:0-271 GCF_001263275.1 Habropoda laboriosa | reverse complement strand
ACATTGATCTAGCGATTAACAGGGATTTAAATGTCAAGAATGAACAAATTTTTAAATTAATCTTTTTCGATTTCCTAAAATTGTAAAAGAATGCCGATGTATGAAAACTTCTGTCGCTGCTACGTCTATGTACACATAGACAAAACAACGATAAAAGCGAGCACTCTTTTACTAATTAGCTGCTATTCGTTCATTATACGTGACGCTGAAATGAAAAGCCGTAAATCGAATCTACGTCATTCTGCTTGTTTCAATTGATCATGTACCCCAA
>NW_017123930.1:0-271 GCF_001263275.1 Habropoda laboriosa | reverse complement strand
ATATCTTACAAAAATCATTATATTCCAGATTTAGAATCTATTAATTGGTATTCGTATCCACTTCCTACCTCAAATTTAAAGAAAAAAGAATCGTACCATTAATCTACTGTTTACAAAATAAGCCACCATTTCCTAAATACCGCTCACTATGCAAAAACAAACAATCGTAATAGTTCCGAACTCAATTTCACACCGAAATTAAATGGTCCAACTGCGAAATATCAAACGAAGCAAGAGAACTTTTCCATCTCCGTTGCTCCACAGCCAATTC
>NW_017123929.1:0-271 GCF_001263275.1 Habropoda laboriosa | reverse complement strand
TTTGCTAATGACTTTGGGGAGAGGGTACCGCAGGTATATAAGGACCCGCCGATGTCCCGTGAATTTATTCACCCTTTATACTGGGCCCTAGACACTTCGTGTAATTTTGATCTGAGGGTACTGAGATGTGAATTGGGTGGTCGATGGCTACTAGCTTGCCTATGTCCGCCGTATTAACACTCTACTACCTTCTCTCAAAATTTCTTATACTTATTACTACACTTTGAATTTTTTTTCACTTCTCCAATTATTCAAACTTATTAGAGAGTTA
>NW_017123928.1:0-271 GCF_001263275.1 Habropoda laboriosa | reverse complement strand
TTTGACCCCCCCGCATCCCACCCGTACCACCCTCGTTGGGGTCCTCTCCCTCTCCTCGACCCGCTGCTACCGACGTGACCCACCTGCGATCATCCCTTCCCTGAACTAACCGCTATCTTTGTTGCTAGTGCCCCCACCTCCTCGGGACCACTTGTACTCGACTGCTGACGTCACCCCGAACCCATCCCACCCGGCGTGACCCACCTAACCCCACTCCTTCCTTGAACTAACCGCTATCTCCTTAACCCTTGCCCCCACCACCTCGGGACCA
>NW_017123927.1:0-271 GCF_001263275.1 Habropoda laboriosa | reverse complement strand
GCCAAGCGAGAGTGGGCTTTATCGTTATCGACTTCTTTCCGCCCTGACGTGCACTCTGCTAGCTGGCGCGGTTCGTCGAAACGGAGAAAGAGAGAGAACGATTGATCGGATCGATAGGTGAACAGTTTCGTTCGTGAAATTATTCACATTCTTCCGTTGCACTTTGATTGTTTTAAGCTTGGAGAAAATTTCAAGCAGGACAGAGATGAAAGATTGCGGCGAATAAACGAACTATCGTTTTCGGGATTTTCGTCATCGACGTTCGAATTTT
>NW_017123926.1:0-271 GCF_001263275.1 Habropoda laboriosa | reverse complement strand
ACCACCTCAGTCCCAATTGGTTCGGATAACTGACGCTCTACTGTATATCCATAAAATATTCCCATGAAAATGACGAAGGACTAATTAGAACGGTAGCAAATCTGAACTGTTTCTGATGGTTAAACAATTATGCAGTCCGTAGTTGTAGATAACTGACTTATCACCATTGAAGGAATTCTACGGAAGACAGAAGTGTTTCGTGAAGAAGTTCGTGCAATTATCATAAACGTGGTCTAATTAACTTTCACATGTTATTTCATTGCACTCTTAT
>NW_017123925.1:0-271 GCF_001263275.1 Habropoda laboriosa | reverse complement strand
ATCGTAGCTCGTGTCAATACGAGTTCAATCACCTGGTACACTATTGGTAGCCTGGAAATACTCAAAAACTGGATTATTGCTACATGTAAAGAAATTGGGAATACACCAGGAATCTTCGAACGTCTTCGACAGTCTTCGAAACTTTAAACATTATTACAATACTCCATCATAATCGAAAAGTGTCTTTACCTCGGAAAGGAAGACCTTTTTTCATGTTTAGGAACAGTAGAATACGGTACCAAATTTTGACCACCTATTTCCTTGTCACCCT
>NW_017123924.1:0-271 GCF_001263275.1 Habropoda laboriosa | reverse complement strand
TCAATGTCAACGTCTTCGAAACGCGTAATTCGTCGGATTTGTTAGGATGTGCTCGTGGTAGTTGCAACCAACTTTCGAGCTTTGTCGAATTTCGCACGTGGTGTGCCGACTGAATCTAATAGGTCCGTCTTCGAAGGACCACCTCTGTGAATAGGACAAAACAACTATTGCTAATGGTCTAAACTTCTGAAAGAAGCGACTCTTGGAAGAAGGATCCCACGACACCTCCGTGCGAGGACGCATCGCGGGGGTGAGGCCCTCGGATAGGTTG
>NW_017123923.1:0-271 GCF_001263275.1 Habropoda laboriosa | reverse complement strand
ACATTTCGAAAATAATTTTTTTTCATAGTGAAGCCAAGGTCACTTTGAGTTTTTTGAAATCGTTATACTGCAGGTGATATTAACGCATTGGCGTTGGAAGACGCACTGGTTCGTCTTTCGAGTTTTATACTTGGGTACGGATGACACAAATATGCGTCATTCAAATTTTCACTAATTTTCATCTGCCTGAAAATAAATTTATAAAACACTATAAATTGTTCGATTTCTCTTCAGAAATGCCGTAACAGATGTTTCACGAATGAAATAAATT
>NW_017123922.1:0-271 GCF_001263275.1 Habropoda laboriosa | reverse complement strand
GGCTCCAAACCTCTCATAGAAGCGGAGAATTTGGAGTTTTCTTCGTGCATCTCAGTAGCAATTAACATTGTCGCGAGCGAGCGGTACCGTTACCCTGGATTTCTCCCATAAGCCCAGGTGACACGTACCTCACGCAAAACACCCCCTCCTTGAAGGTGAGTGGTTGACGTTGGGCGTTGACCAAGGCCCAAACTTGAGTGGGAGTCTTGGGACCCAAATGCAACATTTGGAAGGGGAAATGCGAGGGCTGAACGGGGCAAAGAGTCAACGA
>NW_017123921.1:0-271 GCF_001263275.1 Habropoda laboriosa | reverse complement strand
ATAATTGCTTCACTTCAATTAGCCTCTCACTAGCATTGAAGCAAAACGGTATTCTCTCAGTGATTATAGTGTGTAAAAGTACACTTAGCAACTGTACTTTAATTTCTGACATTGATTTAGCTAAAAAAAGGCAAGGTTCCTTCCGTGTAAGATCTGAGACTACACACTCATATCCAGCTATAAAGAGGTTTCTGTAGAATTAGTCAACCGATGGTAATCACAGAGAAAGAAAATGTGTAGAAATTAAAAGACCAGCGATTGTGTGAATATG
>NW_017123920.1:0-269 GCF_001263275.1 Habropoda laboriosa | reverse complement strand
GTGAAAGTCGCAAAGAACTATTATCACCTAGCCGACGTTATATTTGTATATTCGCTTCGTTTAGCGGTAACATGGCAAACGTGTGAGATATTGAAGAACCATGCACACTTTCGTATTCGGTACCACAGAAAGGTAAAATATCGTTGGGAATATTTATTTGCAGCGATTATTTTTAAAGTCGAAATATTTAATTATCTGCATTTGCTCCCGCCATTGTAGTTCAAAAATTCGGTGCCAATGTCCAGAATGCATAGCAGAATCGTACTCCA
>NW_017123919.1:0-271 GCF_001263275.1 Habropoda laboriosa | reverse complement strand
ACCACCCGGAAATGGGGGGTTGCTGGGATGACCCTGAACAACTTTTTCTTTATCCAAAATGTAGTTTGAAGCTTCGTTTTCGTGTTATTAACGAAAAACACTGACCAATCACAACGCCCGTAGTATACGCTGTTTGACTCGGAAGAGTAGACCAGACACACTCGCCAGCCTCCTCGAACCCTCTACGTTTATTAGCCCATAAAGAAACGATTATGTCACCGAGTTGTCGCGCAATATTATCTAAATGTATTCGTTCCCTTCAAGATCTTCC
>NW_017123918.1:0-271 GCF_001263275.1 Habropoda laboriosa | reverse complement strand
CATTGCACTTAGACGGAACTGTTCATGGAGGTAATGCTATAATTATTAATGAAAGGATTTTACACTGCGAAATAAACAAGTACGAAAAGAACTTTCTTCAATCATCGAGCATTAAAATAAAAGACGCTTGCGACTCACTGGTCATAGCTGGCCTACTGCCCACATCCAGTATGAAAAGAACAATTCGACGGTGACTTAAATACATTAAGAGAGAGATTCATAGTAGGAAGAGACTTCAGTGTAATAACATCCACAGCGGGGTTCAAGACTT
>NW_017123917.1:0-271 GCF_001263275.1 Habropoda laboriosa | reverse complement strand
ATAGGACTCGAAAGGCTATTGAATTATAAATTTGGCAACTGTTATTTTATCCGGAAATAAACGTAGTTACCTAATCAAAATTTTAACTACACAGTGACTGACGCACTCTGGGACTACATGTTTATTATTTACTTATTAATTTGCTACCTTGGTGTTCATTTCACTACGAAAATTCTGTTACTTACTGATTTTTCTAGAATATCAGTATGGAATTTTCTTCAGATCTTGATACTTCTGTACCTGAATCATCACTACTTATTCTTATTTTATT
>NW_017123916.1:0-271 GCF_001263275.1 Habropoda laboriosa | reverse complement strand
TAGAGACTGAAATTAAACGGATGAGAAGAAGAAGGAAAAGATTCCACTGGATTTTATTCCCAGGAAATCGAAAAAATTGACGTAGCTCGTAATTTACTAGAATTATTGTAAAATTAAGACTAACAAGGCTGGATTGTCTGTATTGCTGTTCGAGGCTTTTAGATTTGAGGTGTGACCAAAGTTTATTTAATTCTGACATTCCACCAACATTACATCACGTATTTATGATGTGTAACATTTATTATATAAATTATGTAATTTGTAACATCTG
>NW_017123915.1:0-271 GCF_001263275.1 Habropoda laboriosa | reverse complement strand
CTCAATTTTACCCTCACACATTTCCATCTTAATTCAACGATGCAAATTTCAAAACAGTACGCCCGAAATATGAAATTTTGCACCGTTGGTTAAAAATTTATCGTCAATCACCCTGATTAAAATCTGTCGTAACAAAAGGGTTAAAGCACCTAAAACAATTCTCACGTGAAACCTAAGACCGTCCAAGGACCAAAAGACGGCGAAAAAGCTCATAGACCTACGCATCCAAGTCGAACGATCAAACGTCAGAAAAGCCTCAGTCCCTATCAGC
>NW_017123914.1:0-262 GCF_001263275.1 Habropoda laboriosa | reverse complement strand
TATATGTGTATATTCGCTTCGTTTAACAGTAACACGGGAACCGTTTGAGCTAATGAAAAAACATACCACCACTTTGTATTCGGTACAAAAAATGGTAAGTTATCGTTGGTCACATTTAGTTTTAGGAATTTATTTTAACGTCGAATTATTTTGTTATCTGTATTTGCCCCCACCATCGTAAAGAGAGAATTCGACGCCAATGTCCAGAATGCATAGCAGAATCGTACTCCGTTTCGAGTACGAGTATCGTATCGGTACGTTA
>NW_017123913.1:0-271 GCF_001263275.1 Habropoda laboriosa | reverse complement strand
GAACGCTCACTGAACACTATAGGAGACTATAGACACTCAGCGCTGAACGCTCGCTGAACACTATAGGAGACTATAGACACTCAGCGCTGAACGCTCGCTGAACACTCGCTGAACACTAAAGAAGACTATAGTCACCCAAAATTGAACACTCGCTGTGCACTCCCAAAATTGAACTCTCGCTGTACACTAAAGGTGGCTACAGTTACCAAACTAAATTTTATTCGACACACATCTTTCAACAAATTCACTAAAAGGCAGCACAATCTTCAAA
>NW_017123912.1:0-271 GCF_001263275.1 Habropoda laboriosa | reverse complement strand
TAAACTATCGCGAGTTGCTCTCGAGAGTCAAATTTAACCACTGATTAATTCCACTGTGTAATCCACTTACAGTGGCGGAGAGAGAGCTGCACGCGTAATTTGAGAGTACTCTCGAGAGTAACTATGGTGAAAAATTCTCAGATAAGTATCTACGTCTCCATGGGAAAGTGAAAATATCGCGAGTTACTCTCGAGAGTCAAATTCATCACTGGACTTGCACAGTACTGAGAGTGGCGGAGAGCTGCACTCAATTTGAGAGGACTCTCGAGAG
>NW_017123911.1:0-271 GCF_001263275.1 Habropoda laboriosa | reverse complement strand
ACGTGGTGCTGAGGTGTGTGCCTCAGCACCACGTGGGTTTTTGCGCCGTTTTTCCTCCCGGCCCGATCTTCAAAACGCCAAGTCAAGGGCGTAGGCCGGGGATCTGATGTTCTTGACGGGCGGCGGCCCCGTATTTAACCCCCCAGACCGGTCCCTCACCCAACACCAGTCCGGTCGAACCGCACGGATGTTCGGCGGTTGAACAACTTCCAGGATGCAACTCCTCCGACCAAGACCCGCGACGATATCACCTTCAGATCGCTTTTGTTCA
>NW_017123910.1:0-271 GCF_001263275.1 Habropoda laboriosa | reverse complement strand
AAAAATGAATTTGATAGAAATGTCCCCATCACCACTTGACCTGCAAGAAAGTAGTTTACACCAAATGATGTTTCGTATAGCAAGGAAACAGAATGGGATCAGGATAGAGGATGTAGTGAGCGGTAGAAAGGATGAGATGGTAGAGGAATGGCTAGGTAGAATATATATGAAGAAAAAGGAAAAGGAAAGAGAGAGAGCCCTAACATGGTAGGGCAGTAAAACCAAAGAAAACAAGTGCAATACAAAGGAAAAAGAAAAAGGAATAGATAGT
>NW_017123909.1:0-271 GCF_001263275.1 Habropoda laboriosa | reverse complement strand
AAATTAGACGATAAGGTAGACGACAATTGTGGTTATTGAAAAAAGGGTTAAATTTAAGGAATGAATCCTAAAAAAGGCTAGACAGTTGGTCTTTTTTTTTTTGGACGAGTGAATTAAGTTAACATTGCGTTCACATAATTTTAGACACTCTGAACGGTTTTTAAAACTTTTTAATAAAATAAGTGACAGATAACTTGTCGAGCAACATGAAATTGCAAAATGCACTTTGAAGGAAATGCAATTCTAACATCAAATTCGTCTTCCTTAAATG
>NW_017123908.1:0-271 GCF_001263275.1 Habropoda laboriosa | reverse complement strand
TCTTTTCACAGAAAGCAATTTCAGCAGGCTCGAAGAGAAAATTTCGACAGATTTGAACAGCGCGCACACAAACGAGAACAATCGATTTTGTCAATTTAGATACTGTCAATTAGATTTTTCTTTTCTTTTTGAATCTCCTGAAAAAAAAAATTCACGTTCGTATCTTCAACCACGCGACACGATACTAGCTGAAAAGTTTGCTTCGTGGCAAAATGAGGTAAAATAAAGTAATTCGAAAAATAATTTTCACAAAGTCGCAGAAAAGAAGACG
>NW_017123907.1:0-271 GCF_001263275.1 Habropoda laboriosa | reverse complement strand
CTGGCATTCCAACTGTGGGCTGTCTTGCACCTTTCTCGACACGTTCAATGACGGACGAATATCGTTGCGGTAGGTTGAGTAATTGCGTAACACAAGTTCGTTCACGTTTCTTTGGAAGAGAAATCTAATCAGCGTTGTGTGCATTATTTTGTTTCTTTTCTTCTGGTTAATCTGCACCGTACTGTTCCGAGTATTTGTTCGTTCTATCTGTTAGCGTACTTACCGGGATTATTTTAACCCTAGTGCGGTCTTCGGATCTTTTTCGACCATA
>NW_017123906.1:0-271 GCF_001263275.1 Habropoda laboriosa | reverse complement strand
AGGGAAGAACAAAAATGCCTGGTTTGTTTCTCGTGATTTCTCTACTAATACGCTGCCACTATAAAATAATCGCGATCGCGAGTGTACAAAAGTTTGTTTTCATCGCAACGTACGAGTCGAATTTCTGCCCGTTTCTTTTTTTTTTTCCATTTAAATAGAACCTTCGATGTTACGACCTAATGAGACAGTTCACTGTTTGTTTGTTTTTTTTTTTAAGGTTAGGTTAGGCTGTATGCCAAAAAGCGGCGTGTTACGCGTTACGTATGTGTGA
>NW_017123905.1:0-271 GCF_001263275.1 Habropoda laboriosa | reverse complement strand
ACACGCCAAATTAATATTGTGTGTATGTTTCAATGTTTGAGTACGAGTGTGTAAGTGTTAACTCTGGTGCTGATCTTTTGGAAACATTTTTTGACATTGCAGATGTCGCAGTTTCGTATTAAACTATCGCGAGGGGGTAGCCTATGCGGACGAATAGGAAAGGGGATATAAAAAAAAACAACCCATCAATGTATAATATGTGAATAATAATAGGATTTTTCGTTCATGGGAACGGATTAATCATTTTCTCTTTACTTCTTATGGGTAAAAT
>NW_017123904.1:0-269 GCF_001263275.1 Habropoda laboriosa | reverse complement strand
GAAATCTTACCGTTTTTTGGTCACGAATATAAATGTGTGCTTGGTTCTTCAATATCTCACACGTTTGCCGTGTTACAGTTAAACGAAGGGAATATACAGATATAACATCGGCTAGGCGATAGTAGTTCTTCTCGACATTCATATAACATACTGTGGCAATTGTCGTACTCTAAATGGAGTACGATTCTGCTACGCATTCTGGACGTCGGCGTCGAATTTTCGAACTACGATATGGGGGAAAATACAAATAATTAAATATTTCAACGTTA
>NW_017123903.1:0-267 GCF_001263275.1 Habropoda laboriosa | reverse complement strand
AAAAGCCACACCTTCGTATTCGGATCCAAAAAAAGGCAAGATTCCCCTGGGAACAATTATTTGTAGAGATTATTTTTCAATTCGAAATATTTAGTTATCTGTATTTGCCCCCACCATCGTAGTTCGAAAATTCGGCGCCAGTGTCCAGAATGCATTGCATAATCGTGCTCCATTTAGAATACGATTATCGTACAGGTACGTTAGGTGAAAATTGCGAAGAAATACTATCTCCAAGCGCGACGTTATATGTGTATATTCGCTTCGTTT
>NW_017123902.1:0-271 GCF_001263275.1 Habropoda laboriosa | reverse complement strand
CCGACTTTTTTGAAACTTTGCAGGTTTGTAGGAAACCTCGGTAGAAGCATTAATGCAATTTTTTCTTTCGCTTCCTTTTGGTTCTTCAGGGTGAAAATACCCTTTAAACTTTAATGCATGATTCCCAATTTTCCTGTATATCTTGAAAAATACAGTGAACATCAAAAAATTGTCACAACAAAAATTGAATGGCGTTTCATGTTCTATGAAACTGTATAATGAGATCGTTACAAATTTGTTGCTCGTATAAAAAACCATTCTCCACTGGCTT
>NW_017123901.1:0-270 GCF_001263275.1 Habropoda laboriosa | reverse complement strand
GTATTTAAAAAGAATGAAAACAGATCAATTATCCAAATAATTTCCATTACCGTTGATGACCTATTACCATTTTTCTGGCAGCTTGTGTATACCATCGCGATAGAAACTCGATGGCTTTGAATAAATTACGTGAATCCAGTCGGAAAGAATTCATTTCTACACCTAATTCAATGTAAACGTCGAATTTGGTCGAAACTTTTACAAAATTTCCACGCCAGTGAAAGCGATCATTTTAATTACTGACCGTATTGGCGTACGAATTGATGTTGG
>NW_017123900.1:0-271 GCF_001263275.1 Habropoda laboriosa | reverse complement strand
TGTTTTGATGATGTGCTCAAGATTGCAATAAAACATCGATTTAACTCAGTTGTTCGCTTTACGATACCCAGCATAATAGATCGATTTTAAAAAATAGAGTGCTCATATTTTGATAAAAGCCCACAAATATGATGAAACAGTCATCGATTATGTTAAAACAATCCCTACTTTATTGTGAAACAACTCAGGGGTTATGTTGAAACAATTGTCATTTGTGATGTAACAGCAATATATTTATGAGGAAACACGTTTTTTTAAAGCTGTTTCCTCA
>NW_017123899.1:0-270 GCF_001263275.1 Habropoda laboriosa | reverse complement strand
CATTTTTCGGGAGCGACTCCCGGCAACAAAGTTGCATACGCGGTTCTCCCTTTGCAACTTTGTTGCCGGGAATCGCTCCCGAAAATTGCACATTGTTGCAAACGCGTTACAGGTTTGCAACTTTGTTGCCGGATAGCGCTCCCGAAAATTGCACATTGTTGCAAACGCGTTACAAGTTTGCAACTTTGTTGTCAGAAAGTCGCTCCTGAAAATTGCACAATGTTGCAAACGCGTTCTGGGTTTGCAACTTTGTTGTCGCGAAAATTTGCA
>NW_017123898.1:0-271 GCF_001263275.1 Habropoda laboriosa | reverse complement strand
AGAAACGAACCCAAATCTAAGCCCAATATATCGATGACACTCATTTTTAATTGAGTTGCAACAGATATTTCTTACAGCCTTTTGTATGCAGTTATGAACTTGAAGGATCAGTGGAATACCCAAGCTCGCCCAACCCTCGTTTATATATTGTATATTATAAACGACAGACAAGAATTAAGTTGAGTGAGATATTTGTATGCGGCCGGCAACCAAACTAACGCATACGCTGCTATGGACTCGCAATTATAGGCAGAATTGACTGTAGCGGTGC
>NW_017123897.1:0-270 GCF_001263275.1 Habropoda laboriosa | reverse complement strand
TTCTGCTCCACTCCAGATCCACACCGCTTCCTCGCCTGTTTCTTGTGCCTCGCCCGTTTCCACTACGACCGTTTCCAACTCCTTGTTGATTATTCCTCAAATGTCCAGCTTCGTTTGTCCACGCACACACGCACACACATACACACGCGACACGCTTCGACAACTGACCTAGTGACGTATTGGCAAACCATCGCGCTAGCTTCGCGAATCACACACGCAGCCAATGCGGCCCTCTCTTTCTCTCCTTCACCCTCGCTCTCACTTCCAAGT
>NW_017123896.1:0-270 GCF_001263275.1 Habropoda laboriosa | reverse complement strand
AAAACAATTTTCGAATGATTTGAGAAAGTAGAAAACCGTTTACATTTCTTTAATTTGTTGAGTAAAATTTGCTACGAGAAATGTGAAAGGTATTGTTGAAAATTTTGTTAACGCCAGTCTCATCATTCAAATCATATTGTCATTAACGCTGATAGACATTGATATGAAAATAGACGAATACAGTGAATGATAAAATGGATACACTAACAATTATCTGTGAATGCTATTTTGTACTTGTAACTTACTATTGCATAAAGAATTATCTTTCTA
>NW_017123895.1:0-270 GCF_001263275.1 Habropoda laboriosa | reverse complement strand
TCCTTTATTTTATACATGTGCACGTGCGCGTAAAACGCCCGCGACCTTGTATTGTATAATGCATTCTGATGCTTTGCCAATTTCTTCTCTTCGAGCTTCGAGAACAGCTATTTTGCACGTTTGTCGAGTTGTTTGTTTTTTTTTTATTGTTCACTGAATCAATATGGACGAGATTGCTGGTTTAGTGTTGATCTTAACCCTTTCAACTTAATAAAGATAACTAATTTCGAGGAGACAGTCTTGTCGTTGTCTTCCCTTTTCTTCTTTCCC
>NW_017123894.1:0-270 GCF_001263275.1 Habropoda laboriosa | reverse complement strand
GTAGCGAACAATGCAGCAGAAGTGTGTGGGATCTAGGTCTACGAGCATCTACTCTGTTGCATCGCAACATATAAGCTGCGCCTCTCGAGAGTAAAGGGTTAAAGCGAATTCCCCGTAGAAGTTTGATTTCTTCTGAGAAGCGGAGACGGTTAAAGAGTTATTACCGGCGCCACAAAGTTGCACGCTATGGAGCAGATAAATTATCCTGGGATAAATTTGTCGTAATTCGACGAGTAATCGTAACTGGATGATGAAAAGGGAACGAATGTA
>NW_017123893.1:0-270 GCF_001263275.1 Habropoda laboriosa | reverse complement strand
CCTTAATTTAACGAAACAGATTTGAAAACGATACGGCAAAAATGAGCAGTTTTGCACCGTCAGTCATCCACGTTACGCGTTCAAATCTGCCGTAGCGAAAGGGTTAAGGGTAGTTCTCGATGGAGGTAAGGTGTTTTATTTGAAACAGCGTTTGACGTTGAAATTTTCAGACTAAATCTTCGAAATTTTTGGAATTCTGGAAATTGAGAAAATTGGAAGGTGGAATGTTTATTTTTTCAATAAGTTAACCCTTTCGCTACGGTAGATTGT
>NW_017123892.1:0-270 GCF_001263275.1 Habropoda laboriosa | reverse complement strand
CTCGTACTCTAAATGGACTGTGATTCTGCTATGCATTCTGGACTTCGGCGCCGGATTTTCGAACTACGATGTGGTGGAAAATACAGATAATTAAATATTACGTCGTTAGTAATAATACCAACAAATAAATGTTCCTAATGGAATCTTACCATTGTTTGGTACCGACTACAAAGGTGTGGTTTGTATGTTCAATAGTTCAAACGGTTCCCGTGTTGCTGTTAAACGAAGCGAATATTCAAATATAACGTCGGCTAGGCGATAGTAGTTCTT
>NW_017123891.1:0-270 GCF_001263275.1 Habropoda laboriosa | reverse complement strand
CCAGCTAGGAAAGTCAAATGTTCGAATCCTGAAAAATAGCAAATTGGTCGACCGTATCATAAATTTAGGGCAATCTGTTGCCTTAACCCTTTGACCTACAACAACGTGTCAGACTCGTGACAGAGATTCTGGTAAAGATGTGAGAATTTGTCAGATCAGGGATTCCTAAATGTAATTAATCTGCAGCAGATTAGCTTTTGTTACCTTATACAGTACTAGAAGATTAAATGGCTGACGATTAGATGCATAGTCAGAAAAGAAATCATAGGT
>NW_017123890.1:0-269 GCF_001263275.1 Habropoda laboriosa | reverse complement strand
CAATATCTCACACGATTGCCGTGTTACTGTTAAACGAAGCGAATATGCACATATATCGTCGCCTAGGCGATAGTAGTCCCTCGCGACATTAACATAACATACTGCGGTGGTAATCGTACTCTAATGGTGTTTGATTCCGCTATGCATTCTGGCCGTGGCGTCGAATTTTCGAACTACGAGGGTGGGGGAAAATACAGATAATTATTTATTTCGACGTTAATAATAAATCCTAAAACTAAATGTGACCAACTGAATCTTAACATTTCTTG
>NW_017123889.1:0-270 GCF_001263275.1 Habropoda laboriosa | reverse complement strand
GACGTTAAATATAGTTCCTAAAACTAAACGTGACCAACGAAACCTTACCTTCTTTTGGTACCGAATACAAAGTTGTTGTTTGTTTTTTAATTGCTCAAACGGTTCCCGTGTTACTGTTAAACGAATCTAATGTACATATATAACGTCACGCGAGAGATATTATTTCTTCGCCATTTTCACGTAACGTTCCGATACGGTACTGGTACTCTAAATGGAGTACATTTCTGCAATACATTCTGGACATCGGCTCCGAATTTTCGAACTACGATG
>NW_017123888.1:0-270 GCF_001263275.1 Habropoda laboriosa | reverse complement strand
TAGATTAGAATGGTAAAATTCGTCAGATAAAGAAAGTGTCGCAGATGGAGTCAGAGCTTCACAGGCACGGTTTATGGCACGACCGAGAAAATACAGTCATTTTTCACTTTCGGAACCTTTCCTTATTACTTGTATGTGTCGAAGTTTCAACATATCGAGAGAAGGAAAATTGTGTAAGAAATGCGAGATTTCGGCGGCGAAGTGGATTTTGCCGCCCAGGAAAAGAAAGCGCGGGGTACCAGAGGGTGCCATAAACTAGGCCCTTTCGAG
>NW_017123887.1:0-270 GCF_001263275.1 Habropoda laboriosa | reverse complement strand
TCTGACCAATGTACGACCGCTCTATATCGTGTCTTCAAGGAACCCTCAGATTCAAAATTACGAGAGGAATCTCGATACCCTTCGTATGGCCCTGGCCGAGATTTAAGGTCCTTAACAGCTCATATTTCTGTCAACTTAACCTTCTGAACACCTGAATCATCGTTACTTCGACTTCTGACCAACTTTACGACCGCACTATATCGTCTCTCGTACTATATCTCGTATACGTGTCATATTTGTTCCAACAGAAACATTCTGCTTTCTATTATG
>NW_017123886.1:0-270 GCF_001263275.1 Habropoda laboriosa | reverse complement strand
CGTGTCAAGATTTCAAGCACGGGGACGCATTAACGTGTAAATCATTCTCTTCCCTTTCACGCTACACTATTCTCTAACGCTGTATTAAACTGGACACCTAGAAAAATACCGGATTGGTCTTAGAACATTGGAGACCGATGACCCAGCATATAGGTCGTGCAGTCTGATAAAGATTAGTATTATCAGTTTTGTAGAATAAGGTGTACGAAAAATAAAATACCAAAGTAAAGACTTTGTTACTGTATATTGCCGGTTTGAGACTCTGTAAGT
>NW_017123885.1:0-270 GCF_001263275.1 Habropoda laboriosa | reverse complement strand
GCAAGCGGTTAAAAAGCCATATGCGCCTTTTTCTAAGTTAGGTTTAGATGATGAGTATGGTGAACCTCTTCAAATTAATGATCATACATTACAAATAGAAAATGAGTACTACAGTCTTATTCGTCCAAAGCAAACACCAAAAGGGAATGAAACGCCATCACAGGCATTGGAAAATCGAGGCGTTGCTTATGTTGAGTTACGTGCAGTCGATGTAGACCCGTATAGTCCTATTGGTATTGAGGCCAATAGTGCTGCATTTCTTGAACTGAT
>NW_017123884.1:0-270 GCF_001263275.1 Habropoda laboriosa | reverse complement strand
TGTACGGTGGGGGATGCGGTGGTGCCGGTGAACGACGATAAACGTGAGAATGGGAAGTAGGTGTATGAACTGTTTGCTGGATGATTTGGAGATTGTAAGATTCTGTGTCATTGGGGCAGATTTTCTTTTCGCCCGAATCGAGCTCATCTTTTGCACATATTTTTCTCTGGATTGTGAAATTAGGAAAATTCGATCACTCTAATTTAATTCTTCTTTGGACTGAAATCATTCTAGAGGGTGAGATTAGAAAATTTGACCACTCTAGTTTAG
>NW_017123883.1:0-270 GCF_001263275.1 Habropoda laboriosa | reverse complement strand
ATTACAGAAGCTTCTATGAAGAATTATTATTAATATAATTTTGACAATTACGATATTTTCCCTTCGTCAGTTTTTAAAGGAAAAGGTTACTCTTTCGTGGTGAACCTGAACGAAGTTTAAATTTGTGGTGAAACGTAGCATTGGTATTCGAGTATGTTGTTTTCAGGTGAAAATTTAATAAGTTAGATACGCTTTGAATTTTGAGTGCGTACACGGATATTCGGATCAAATTGTGTTAGGCGTGTTGTTGAGTTTGAAATAACGCTCAAG
>NW_017123882.1:0-269 GCF_001263275.1 Habropoda laboriosa | reverse complement strand
TGCGTGAAAAACGGCAAGAAATACTATCTCCAATCGCGACGTTATAGGTGTATACTCGATTCGCTTAACAGTAACACGTGTAACGTTTGAGCTATTGAAAAAACAAACCACACCTTTGTATGAGGGACTAAAAAAAGGTAAGGTTTCGTTGGCCACATTTAGTTTTAGGAATTACCTTTAACATCGATAAATTTAATTATCTGTACTTTCCTCCAACATCGTAGTTCGAAAATTTGACGCCGGTGTCCAGAATGCATAGCAGAACCGTA
>NW_017123881.1:0-270 GCF_001263275.1 Habropoda laboriosa | reverse complement strand
CTGAACACGAAATCAACGCTTCACAAGCAATTTCGAGATCGTGCGAGAGAAGTTGCTTCCGTAGGAAATCTGGAATACGCCATCGACAAGGAGATAATCAGGCAGGCAGAAACTTTCGGGCACGATCGCAGATAGAGGGATTAAGACCGAGAAATGGTCACCGCTGAGCTAGAAAATTTTCGTTCAGACGAATATCGTGAAAAAAAAAGAATTCGAAGCACAAGAGGAATATTTTGAATCGAGGCAAAATTCTTATGACATTCTTGATTT
>NW_017123880.1:0-270 GCF_001263275.1 Habropoda laboriosa | reverse complement strand
TTTTTAGTGTTACTTAGCAAGTTATATTTAATTCCGCAAGTGTCGGCAAACCAGTATGATACGATTGTAAAACATTTTCTGTTTAGTCTACCTGTTACTTACCTTTTACCGGAAAGCATTCGTTTCTTGTTTAATATCGTTTTTTGCAATTATGAAATGAAATCGACTGAAGAAATAACCGCTCGTTTAATTGAATTGTTCCGGGAAAAGCGTGCCTTATGAGACCCAACGTCTATGAACTTCAAAGACAGAAATAAGAAGCACGATGAG
>NW_017123879.1:0-270 GCF_001263275.1 Habropoda laboriosa | reverse complement strand
TTGGTTCGATATCCATTTTTGTTTGAATAAGATTTATTTGGATGGAAGATTGTTCGTTATTCTTCAATAACTTCATTTCATTCGAATTGTTGTTCGAGTGAGATTTCTTCCGAATTTTTATTCAAATACGAGTTCATTAGAATAAGATTTCATTTTTATTCGACCGATATTTCATTCGACTAAGATTTAATTCGAATTTTTATTTATCGATAGCTAATCTAAACTAACCTAATCCCAAACCTAAATTTGATGAAAAAACGTAATCGCCTA
>NW_017123878.1:0-270 GCF_001263275.1 Habropoda laboriosa | reverse complement strand
TTGCTCCGTTCTTTCGAAAATTCTTTCGGTTAAAAAACGCTTTATTCGACGTATTCGTATAAAATATATGTAGATTCAGCGTTGATCGATGTGTAGCTTCAGTGCTTGTGATATAATAGTTGAAAGGTGGATAGTTTGGAAAAATTTGACGATTGCTATCGAAGTGTTGGCGCGTCATCGATTTACGATCGAAATCCTTACGAAGACTGCGTCATTTTCGAGGGAATCATCTCTTAAAGGTAAGTATTTAATATTTTTTTTCATATTTCA
>NW_017123877.1:0-270 GCF_001263275.1 Habropoda laboriosa | reverse complement strand
TACTACCATTATTTCCACATCTCAATCTCAATTTCCGTAGCGAACAAATCCGATCTCGTAGTTCATCAGTTAATACTGCATCGAAGGAACATCGCAGCGAATAAACCTGCTCGTACATATCCCCTCGGACAACATGGAACTGGACGCATCGAGTTTCATCTTCCGTTCCTGTCTAACGAAAAACTAGCGTAAGGGATGGAAGCATAGAGAGAGAGAGAGAGGAGGAGGAAAAAAGAGAGTAACACAGAAAACACACATCGGAGAAAAGTG
>NW_017123876.1:0-270 GCF_001263275.1 Habropoda laboriosa | reverse complement strand
GCGGCAGAATTCTTTCTTAAGGGGTAACTTTTTTTTCACAGCCAGCGACCCGCTCGGTCACGAATGGTACTACGCGAAATGCGTTTGTTAACCTTCTATATAGATCTCAACCCTTCTGAGACTCCACTGAACTATAGTAGTTTCATATAAAATTCTTCCCGTATTTTGAATGAACTTTTATTTATAACGTGTCACAAAATATTTTCGTCAATTTGCTAAACAATTTTGATACACATTTTTTGGTTGAATTGTTAACGTTTCAGAAGGAAA
>NW_017123875.1:0-270 GCF_001263275.1 Habropoda laboriosa | reverse complement strand
CTGGCAGAATTTGCTTCTTAATGTAATTCCGTTCTTTCCGCCTCATTTTACCTCATTGTACATTGGGGACAATTTTATCAATCGACGCGTTACCTTTTCCCGTCGATTACAAGAATTTCGAATAAAAAATACCGTGAAATTCACCCTTTGTACACCTTCGTTCCCAATGAAAACCAGGTTATAACACGGATAACCGTGTACACGCAATTCGACTGTATTAGACACGAACCCCATCCCGTGTATAACGTAGCAAAGGAAACGTTAGTAATA
>NW_017123874.1:0-268 GCF_001263275.1 Habropoda laboriosa | reverse complement strand
ATACCGAATACAAAGGTGTGCTTGGTTCTTCAATATCTCACCCGGTTGCCGTGTTACTGTTAATCGAATCGAATATACACCTAAATCGCCGGTCACGGATATAGTAGTTCTTCGCGACCTTCCCATATCATACTGTGACAATTCTCGACCTCCAAATTGCGTACGGTTCTATCATGCATTCTGGACGCCGGCGTCGAATTTTCGTACTGCGATGTGGGGGAAAACACAAATAATTAAATATTTCGTAGTTAGAAATAATTCCTTCAGC
>NW_017123873.1:0-270 GCF_001263275.1 Habropoda laboriosa | reverse complement strand
GTAATATTTTGTGCAGTGAATTTTCCTTTTGTACGAAATTACTTCCATTCTCTTTTTCACGTACATATTTCCATGCAATTTTAATTAAAATGTAATATTTGTCGTAATACACCGTTTTATCAAATTCTTCTTTAATTTCCATTTACTTACCGGTAATTGTCATCTATCGTTATGTCACTCTAAATTCACGTCCTTTTGAAAGCCAGCTTTGGTATTCCTCGAATGCAACATTCGTTTACCTTCGCTCGTTCCCTATTCTCTCCTTCGTCC
>NW_017123872.1:0-270 GCF_001263275.1 Habropoda laboriosa | reverse complement strand
AGACCACTGTACTGTTAGACGTCTTCTCTTCGTTCTTAGATCTTGACACGGGGACTAACAAGGGAGACCACATTTTCTGTTTACGAAAATACGCTATTCTAGAGGCTGATGCTCGATATTTTTCTGGATATTTGCAAATGAAATTTTTGAGGAAGCCTAATGTCAAATCTGAAAGGTCAAAATGTGACACTTGGTAGTCTAAAAAAGAAACAGCGTGTCAGAATTAATATCGATTAAAAAGTGTCACGTTTCCTAGAAATTCCAAGCAAA
>NW_017123871.1:0-270 GCF_001263275.1 Habropoda laboriosa | reverse complement strand
GCAAACTGATTGGCAAATAAATCTTCATTTGCGGGAGTATTATTAAAAGTTAGTATTATTGCCCAAAAATTATGTCGAAGACCAGTCACTGTGTCAGAAATTATGTCTGAAGATCAGTCACTATGTAGGCCAATGGCCTAATAAACAAGCTTTCTAAAAAAAATTTGATAAAGCAATTTTTAATTTTTCTAATATTAGTCCTACCTTTAACGAAAATAGTATCGGTGAATTGGTGAGGTTCTCTCGATGAGAATGAATTCAAACACGATA
>NW_017123870.1:0-270 GCF_001263275.1 Habropoda laboriosa | reverse complement strand
CTGAATGCAATTTTATTTCCGTACTGCTGCTAGTTTTCGAGAAATAATTTTTCTAATGACAGATAGAACATTGGGTATTGTGTAAATGAAGCAAATTATTCGTTCGTGTTAGACTGCATTTTTGATCGAATTATGGTTAGCAAATTTGCAATTTCTGCTTTTATCGTTGATCCAGGGTAAGTGTACCTCTCAGGTAGCGTTACGAGAGGAATTATTTACCTTTTGGAGGTATCTACACCTAGACGAATCTAGGCAGTTCCCAGTAGAGCT
>NW_017123869.1:0-268 GCF_001263275.1 Habropoda laboriosa | reverse complement strand
TTTGAGCTATTGAAAAAACAAAACACACTTTTGTATTCGGTACCAAAAAAAGGTAAGATTTCGCTGGGACTATTTATTTGCAGCGAATATTTTTAACTTCGAAATAGTTAATTATCCGTATGTTCCCCCACCATCGTAGTTCGAAAATTGGACGCCGGAGTTCAGAATGCATAGCAGAATCGGATAACATTTCGAGTAGGAGTAACGTACCGGTACGTTAGGTCAAAATCGCGAAGAAATACTACCTCCAAGCGCGACGTAATAGGTG
>NW_017123868.1:0-270 GCF_001263275.1 Habropoda laboriosa | reverse complement strand
CTTAAGGAGAACATTCGAGCTGAAATCCGACGTTTAGGATCTGAAACCTTGCGTACGGTCATGAAAAATGCTGTGGAAAGAGCCTGTATTTGTGAGCAGGAAAATGGTGGTTATTTGAGGGATGTTGTTTGTCACACATATTACTGAAAAAAACCCATTAATTATATTTCCACATAAAATAATAAAAAATTTTAAAAACATGTGTTTGCAAAAGTTATTTTTGCTTTATATCATTCAGTCTTTCAGTGGCCACACTGTAGAAGGGTTATA
>NW_017123867.1:0-270 GCF_001263275.1 Habropoda laboriosa | reverse complement strand
TTGCACGAGAATTTAATTTTCATTGTTACTACACCGGAAAACGAACCGAGGGAACTTTCGAGGTGCTGGAATTTTCCTCAAACTAATTCGACGAATACGCTTTCTCCACCACCTTCGTTTTTGTTCAACGGTTAATTGACATTCCTCGAGCCGTCTCTCTCGATAATACACAGATGAATATTTATGCGGAATCGAGGTGGTAACGCTGTGAAGTATAACGCGATACCACGAAGACAGGAGTCTGTGGTTTGAGAAACGAGACACAATTTT
>NW_017123866.1:0-270 GCF_001263275.1 Habropoda laboriosa | reverse complement strand
CCAGTTTGTTGTGTAAGGAAGATTGTTCGAACACGAATCTGTGTGTAACTTGGAAACAAGATTCTATTCCCAATTTGCCCGGTATACTAAAAAATGGAAAACTGAAATTTCTCACATAATCTCCATAAATCAATCAACCCAGATTCATGATATTATACTTTTTTTTATCATTTCTGTTTGACCTGATATTGTGCAATATTTAAAATGTAGATCAAAATCATTCACGCAACGCTCTGTGATGGCCAACCTAATCCAAAGTCTGATTCATCC
>NW_017123865.1:0-270 GCF_001263275.1 Habropoda laboriosa | reverse complement strand
GCGCTCGGCCACCCCCACTTGGGCCACACATGGCAACTGTTAGGAATGCCTAACTAAGGCGTGTGCTCGGCCACCCCCGTTTGGGCCACGTATGGCAACTGTTAGGAATGTCTACCTTAGGCGTGCGTTCGGCCACCCCCATTTGGGCCACGTATGGCAACTGTTAGGAATGCCTAACTAAGGCGTGTGCTCGGCCACCCCCATTTGGGCCACGAATGGCAACTGTTAGGAATGCCTAACTTAGGCGTGCGCTCGGGCACCTCCGTTTGG
>NW_017123864.1:0-270 GCF_001263275.1 Habropoda laboriosa | reverse complement strand
GATAATACATTTCTAAAATCTTTTCTACTATCAATGTTATAATGGTGCTACAAAGTACCAAATACAGTTAAGCAATTTTGTTACGTGTATGCTATATAACCGCATTGCAATATATACATAATGTTATGTTGCAATAAGGTAATGTTGTTCCGAACGTTTCAAACAATTAAAAGAAAATGCAATTCCAGTTTAAAAGAAATACATTTATAGGTGCACCGTTGTACTAAAGAGTAAAGTGAAATCGTAGGAAGGTAGACCATTTTTTATTCG
>NW_017123863.1:0-270 GCF_001263275.1 Habropoda laboriosa | reverse complement strand
AAAACAAAAAAGAACTATTCCCTACGAAAGATCAAGAACGAAACGCAACCAACAAACGTCACACTCATAACCCACCGTTCACCAAACTTTTCCTTATCAAATAAATTCCCGGTGACACTACACGTAGCTCAGCGAGCGCACTTCCATTATCAATGCCGACTCATCGTTATTCCTCGCGCGATACTTCCCCTCTCGAACCGAACACAACCTCTCTCGCCGTAGCCCATCGTCGTTCCTCCATTTCATTCCTACCGAACGAGGGGGGAAACA
>NW_017123862.1:0-270 GCF_001263275.1 Habropoda laboriosa | reverse complement strand
AATAAGACGACTAGTAAAAACAAGAAATAAATATTCGGTTCTTTTTCTTTTTTTCATTTTTTCATTTTTTCCTATTCACCACTCGGTTGACACGATCAATTAAGTCAATGTAAAAGCAGAGGGAAAACGAATACAAGTGAATATTGAATTTCTCTCTTTCATTTCTTCCATTAATTTGCTCGCTGAAACTGTCAGTGTAATTAAACATAATCGCGTTGAAACGAATTTTGAATATTAACATAAGTGATTTGAACACCGCCGCTGAAAAGT
>NW_017123861.1:0-270 GCF_001263275.1 Habropoda laboriosa | reverse complement strand
GATTATTCTAATTCTATCCTCATCTATTTACTCCCACTCGTTTCTTTCTCTCTCTTCGCTATTTCTATCCTCGTCATCCCTATTTTATTTAATCCATACTTATAATCAATTCTTAATTGCTTTAACATTAATACTAATGTAGACAGTAAAGAACAGTTTCCTGCTTACTTTCAGGTACTTTAGTTATAGAGTAAATAGCGTTCTTTGTTAAATAACAGTTTAGATGGTTGTTAATAACTATTGGAAGTGTTAAATAAAATTTCTGTTCGC
>NW_017123860.1:0-270 GCF_001263275.1 Habropoda laboriosa | reverse complement strand
GATTTCTACAACAGCCCGCCACGTGGACAGTTACACGAACTTCTTTAAAATATAAATTTGCCAGGAGCGTGGACGATAATTTCGCGTTTCCCGCTGTTCTTTTCTCGTTTCAGGGGAAAAGAATGGGATCTTCTTAGGGAAATTTGTAAATGTTACGGATGTAAAAGTTGTAAGTTAGGGGAAGAAAATGTAACTCTTGCAAATTTCGGATTTGACGATCTCTCTTGGAATCTTTAGAATCTTTAGAATATTAGAAAATTTGTGATTTGA
>NW_017123859.1:0-270 GCF_001263275.1 Habropoda laboriosa | reverse complement strand
AACTGCTCAAAATGGCAAAATGTTCTTAAAAAAATAATTGCTCGAATAAATTGACACATTTCGATGCCGTTTCTCCACAGATCGTTGCAAACGCCGGAAACGATCATCTGACAATTGCCGTGGCTCAGGAGATCGAGAGAGCATTTGGAGGCTGGCAACAGCCGCCTGAAACCACCGAAATAGAAGTTTGACCTTTCTTGTCGAGTTGCGAAATAGAAATTCAAATAACAATTCGTATCCAGTAATGAGCATTCTCAAACGTATCGCGAA
>NW_017123858.1:0-270 GCF_001263275.1 Habropoda laboriosa | reverse complement strand
TAAGAGCTGTCGATCTAGTACACAGCAGAAAACCACAACGTCACTTCCCTTCGTGAAGTTCGCTCCTTGTAAATTCGGAGTCCGCGAGTATACGAGTCTGTCATGATTAATAATTTATCAAGTGACAATTGTTCGATGTCGCTTCTCAGTGATCACTCGGTTGCAAAGGGTTAAACCTCGTATCCACTGTTACCGATCTCCCGAGCCGTGTCCGCGATACCAATTATCCTTTCCCGCTATCCAAACGAAAAAAGAGGAGCAACACGTGAT
>NW_017123857.1:0-270 GCF_001263275.1 Habropoda laboriosa | reverse complement strand
CTATCATCCACGGCTTCGTATGATCCGCCGCCCGTGGAAGTTTCGAGGGGAACCTCGTGATCGCCGACTCTTCTCATTAGATAACGATCGTTACGTAGTGCCCTCGTTATGGTGTATGGATCCATGTATTTTGGCGCGAGCTTCTGTCCCGGACCTAATTGCGATTTCTTTATAGCCATCACAGATCATCTTCCTTGTATACTTGCTGCGCTCTTTTCTTTTTCTTGCTGTACGTCTTTTTGTTCTCTGCCTGTGTAAAGCGTTATCAGT
>NW_017123856.1:0-267 GCF_001263275.1 Habropoda laboriosa | reverse complement strand
GTTTTAGGAATTATTTTTGAAGTCGAAATATTTTGATATCTGTATTTGCCCCCACCATCGTAGTTCTAAAATTGGACGCCGACGTACAATATGCATAGCAGAACCGTACGCCATTTAGAGAAGGTGAATCACCCCAGTATGATATGCGAAGGTCGCGAAGAACTACTGTAACCATGTGCGGCGTTGCAGGTGTATATTCGCTTTGTTTAACAGTAACACGGAAACCGTTTGAGCTATTGAAAAAACAAAACACAGCTTTGTATTCGG
>NW_017123855.1:0-270 GCF_001263275.1 Habropoda laboriosa | reverse complement strand
TCTTTTCTGCAAAAAATTGTGAAAAAGTTATTTGTTGTCGTGTACATCTTTAAGTTTGACATTTTAAAAATTGTCATTGTTATATGTTGAAAATACTGTGCATAAGAAAAAGCGAACATTTACAATATTCTCATCTCTGTCGAACAACAAACGAGCACAAATCGAACTAAATAATCGGAAAGGAACGATGGTACTTTGCTATTCATCTTAGACATCAGAAGAACCACGTTGCACTATTTCATTCTATAAATAATCCCCTAACAGTTATTC
>NW_017123854.1:0-270 GCF_001263275.1 Habropoda laboriosa | reverse complement strand
ACAACTTTTCCATATCTTCACTTCCTTCCAAAGTATTCGTGTCCAATTAAAAAAAGACACACTGCAGATGCAAGTTTTCTATTCCATCGAACTTTCGTTAGCTTCGTTATCAAAGACTAGATTTCCTACATTTCGAGTGTAGGAAATGAACATTCAAGGGAGAAAAGGGTTGCAAATTTGTGTAAAGTTTTGCGCGATATTTAAGGTATTGTGTAATTTTCAGAGAAAACTTATGGTATTAATGTAGCTTGCAGAGAAAAATATTCCAGA
>NW_017123852.1:0-270 GCF_001263275.1 Habropoda laboriosa | reverse complement strand
GTTAATGCAGTGGAATAACGAGAGATAAAAGCAATTAAACAATTGTGGGAGCTAGTACAGTAGCAGGTATTACAGTAGAATATATTACACTCGTTGATAACGATTAATTAGTCAGTGGAGCATGCATTAATTACATTTTAATCGATTGTATACACGTCTAATTAAACAAATCAGCAGTGGGCACGGTTAAACTCGGGGATATTTTTCTAAAAAAAAAATCCAACACAATGCCGAACTCGCGCGCACCCGCAGTGGTCGCTATTAATTAAT
>NW_017123851.1:0-270 GCF_001263275.1 Habropoda laboriosa | reverse complement strand
TTTTGCTTATAAAATTGGTCAGAATTTGCTCAAATTAGAAGAGTCTATGTATCTGAGTGCTCGCATAAAAATTGATCTCAAATTAGTATCCATTACAGTCGCGACGATCAGCAGATGAATAACAGATTTAAAGAAAAATAATTCTATCATGAGAAAGTCAACTCAAAATAATCTCAAATTTACTTGAACGGACTCAAACGTGACCTTAAATTTACTTAAACAGTCTCAAATATGACCTGAAACTTATTTTACAGCCTCGAGAAAATGGTC
>NW_017123850.1:0-270 GCF_001263275.1 Habropoda laboriosa | reverse complement strand
AGGAAATATGGTATAGAAATAGATTAGCGATATTTACATCTAGTATTTACGATATGAGGCCGTACAACGTAACTTCCGCCAGTACTGGTACAGTTCGTTACCATTTCCTTCGTATTTCGTAATTTCGACGTAACTCCTTAACGAAGGTTCAAAGGACTTACGTTTATACGGCATTTTTTGTTTGTTTATGCCTACAGAACATTGTGGCAAAGTCTCTACATGGTACACGTTTCCTTGAAAATATCGCAATTAAATCATACTATTGGTGTA
>NW_017123849.1:0-270 GCF_001263275.1 Habropoda laboriosa | reverse complement strand
TGGAGAGGTTTCAGGATTTCTTCAGTTCGCCAAAGTTATTCATCTCGAATTCCAAGATAATTGTCACCATTCAGAGGACTAGTAGTCCTCTGGTACGAAATGGGCGTCTGAAAAAGAATGCACGAGATACTCGTTTAAGCGAACAGATAATACAGGATGTACAGGATGGTCTACGAGTAATAGTTTAATAAAAAAAAATGCATCGATGTAAATGAAATTTTGAAAGTATCTCTCTTGCATAAAGTGTTTTTTAAATAGTGTCACGTATTT
>NW_017123848.1:0-270 GCF_001263275.1 Habropoda laboriosa | reverse complement strand
TGTTACTGAAAAAATAACATATAAAACAAAAAGACACTTCACTGAAAATTGCATAACTGCTTTTTCATTAGGAAAACACGCTTATTTATTTTGAATCTTTACTACGTTCTTCATTACAAACAAAACAAACATTTTCTTTTACATTGTGTTTGCCATGAACGTACTTGAAACACGTTGAACAAAAGATGGTTGTTTTTGTTATTTTTGACACTATCTTTAACAATAAGTCATGGTTGTTGATAGCTCAGAGCTCTATTTTGATTGAGATAG
>NW_017123847.1:0-270 GCF_001263275.1 Habropoda laboriosa | reverse complement strand
GATGAAACAAAAGTCTTAGCCAGATGCAAAGGATACTTCCCGCGCAAATATAGGGAATCCTTAGAAATTATGAAAAACTCTAACAACATCAATAGAGGCACAGGTTACCAACTTAACCCTATCTGGAGCACCCTCCTCCCATTTTTTAACTGATCGATCAATTAAACACTGATTGGTCAAAATCACTGATCCGGAAAATGAACACAGGTACTTAAAGGCACACTATTATCAGTACGTCTCCAGACCCCGATGAAGCTAACTGCACTGCTG
>NW_017123846.1:0-270 GCF_001263275.1 Habropoda laboriosa | reverse complement strand
TCTAGCTTTACTTTTATAACAATTTCTTTTATCAATGAAGCGAATTTCGTTAAATTAATTTCTCTGAATTCTTCTCAATCGTTGTGAATGTTAATTTTCTTACAAATTTACAAATTTCGTGAATTCTCAAGGCGATTTAAATTTCTTCCAAACGACCGCGAAAATTGATAAGAGTAACCGCAATTTTTGCAAGGGAAGGGTTGAACCGACTGAACCGAATCTCGAAAAATCTTAGAAAATCGAGTCCACCCTTGGATCCTAACCACCGAC
>NW_017123845.1:0-269 GCF_001263275.1 Habropoda laboriosa | reverse complement strand
TTTAGAAGAACCTAGCACACCTTTACATTCCTGATCAGGAAATTGTAAGTTTTCGTTGTATACTATTAGCTGAAGGAATTCAAATTAAAGTCGAAATATTTCGTTATCTGTATTTGCCCCCACCATCGTACAGAGATTTCGACGCCGAAGTCATGAATGCATTGCAGAATCGTACTCCATTTAGTGTACGAGTATCGTACCAGTAGGTTGCGTGAAAATCGAGAAGGAATAGTATCTCCAAGCGCGACGACATATGTGTATATTCGCTT
>NW_017123844.1:0-270 GCF_001263275.1 Habropoda laboriosa | reverse complement strand
TTTTCGTCCTGTTTTATAATCAACGGTCATTGAAAGTACATTGCAATATGTAAAATTCTCATTTCGGATATTTTTATCACGCTTGGATGCAACACGTAGCAATTTACTGCGATTAAAGAAAAACCAATTTACGTAAATGCAACATGATAAGTACAAAATCTAAGATTCTACATCCACGTATGAAAAAATTGCTTCATATACTCAACATAACCTCAAATGCTCGCTACGTCGTAAATATAGAATTTTCAACGATCACGAATCGCAACACAG
>NW_017123843.1:0-270 GCF_001263275.1 Habropoda laboriosa | reverse complement strand
TTTATCTTTAAAAGACACTTCCATTCGTTACCAAAATAAAAATCGTTACAACTCATTAACCCTCCGTCGGGCGCACCTGATCTCTCAGGCACAACCATGCGTTGCGCAATAAATCTGCTCAAAATGTTGACGTTTTCTTTTTTATTTTTTTGTTTACACTCATGTTCTTCTATTATTCCTATGGTTAGAAGGCCGACCTCTAAGATTCAGTGCGCCCGATGGCGTTTCAAAAATGGGTGCGCCCGACGGGAAGGTTAAGAGAACATTTAT
>NW_017123842.1:0-270 GCF_001263275.1 Habropoda laboriosa | reverse complement strand
AAATGATAGCAGTTTGAATCGGAAAAACCACTTTTCACCAAAAAAAATTAACTTTAAACGTTTCTAAAAAATTAAATAATTGAGGTATCGAAAAAATTGTAAGCTCGAATTGTAGGCAATACAATCGCATTTATTAACGAAAACGAATTTTCTATTTCAGACGTTCCAATACTTGTTGACAATGATAGCCAGTAATCGACGTTCTCGTTAAAGCTGTTTCACCGTAACTCCTCCATTTTGTAACATTTTTACTATCCAAAAATTGCAGTA
>NW_017123841.1:0-267 GCF_001263275.1 Habropoda laboriosa | reverse complement strand
GTACGATTCTGCTATGCATTCTGGACATCGGCGCCGAATTTTCGAACTACGATGGTGGGGGCAGATACAGATGATGAAATATTTCGTAGTTAGAAATAATTCCTCCAGCTAAATGTATCCAATGAACTCTTACCTTTTCTTGGTACCGAATACAAAGGTGTGGTCTGTTTTTTCATTACCTCGAACGGTTCCCTTGTACCAGTTCAACCAAGCGAAAATACACAGATAACGTCGCGCTTGGAGATAGTATTCCTTCGCAATTTCCAC
>NW_017123840.1:0-270 GCF_001263275.1 Habropoda laboriosa | reverse complement strand
TCTGCTTAAAGAATTTCTCAATTCGAAGGCCAACGATTTCTATAAATTTCGGATAATGTAAGTGGCTAATCGTTGGCAAAAAGTATATAGAATCGTATTCTACGTCGTTTATCGTAGAGATTCTACATAAAATAGAACCGCCATTCGATGTTTCAATTTACAACCTCGCTGTATTTGTTCGAGCAACTCTTTACCATATAGAAAATTAAGAGCGATGGTTTGCTTACAGCTGTTATGTCCTGGAATATCACTCCTCCACAACACTCTCAC
>NW_017123839.1:0-270 GCF_001263275.1 Habropoda laboriosa | reverse complement strand
TTCTTTTCTTTTCTTTCTTTGCTTTCTGAAAGGCGAGGTCGATGACCTGTGCCGTGTTTAAACAGCGAGTTATTTGCGTGGATGATTTTCGAATCGGACTTTTCTTTTATCAGTGTTACGGTTTAGGTGTTCGTTAGAAGTGAGACACTCTGTAGAGAAAGTTATTCCCCTTCAACTTTGTGAATTTTTCACGGGGAGATTTTTGATATCGGGATTTCGATTAACAACCATTTTCCATGTTAATTTACTCTCGAATGTTGGTTATCGTTG
>NW_017123838.1:0-270 GCF_001263275.1 Habropoda laboriosa | reverse complement strand
CCCGACGTAAAGTTACATTCGCTACGACGCGACTCTCGTCGTCAAACGTTGTTCCATCGTCGACAGACTTGCGCTCCTCGGTTTACAAGCCTCCGAGAAATTCGACCTCTCGTCCATAATCCATTTTTTATCCAACGTATGCGCAAGATTAAAGAGCCAATCTGTATTTCATGGTAATAATAAGCCGCGTGCGTTCGTCATTTATATCTATTCTTCGAAATAGGAATTTTACGTGTGTATAGATAAGGAGTATCATTTTAGTTACTAGTT
>NW_017123837.1:0-270 GCF_001263275.1 Habropoda laboriosa | reverse complement strand
CACAAATCGACATCCATTTTTGACTAAAAATTTTCTACGAATTATCGCAACTTCTCATCTCTGTATAGTACCTACTGTGCAGAACTGAAAAGAAGTCCTACTGAAGAAATGCAAGTCTGATTGGGTCGTATCTCTACAAGCCTACTTTCTCTAACACAATCGTAGAAATAGGGCACACGATGAATCGAAGCAGATCACACAGGATCCAGCAAAGCGATTAATTTGTCTCCGAACCTAACCGATAATATACAAGTCAAGCACGTATTCCTA
>NW_017123836.1:0-270 GCF_001263275.1 Habropoda laboriosa | reverse complement strand
ATCTATAATTTGAAGTATTGTCGAGGCTTATTTCGTTCGCGAAACAAAGGGTAGAATCTGTGAGTGAACGAGAGTGTTTTATTTCTTTCAAGTACAGCAGATGGTTGGAGGTTTTTTCGAATAGTGTTTTGCGGAAGGACAATGAATTCGTTGGAATTAGACGGATAGAGGAGATTTCAACGAGTATTGTGCCTTATTCGTTACAGGGTGGAGGGAAGCTTCAAAGAGATTAATTGGAGCTGGCCATCGGCGAATTATGCCCGTTCCGAT
>NW_017123835.1:0-269 GCF_001263275.1 Habropoda laboriosa | reverse complement strand
AAAAGTTTGGAATCGCCGAGCATTGCAATTTACACAAAAATTTCCAGAAAAAAGTCGGCGACCGTGTGAATTCTTTGATAAATGTAGAATTGAGATAAACTTCAAATCTATAAAAAATTAGCAGCAGCTTTAATATTGATGAAAAGTGGGAGGTGATTCCAAACTTTTGGCCGGTAGTGTGTGTATATAATAGCATATACCGACAGAATTTCAACAAATGATCTCACTCAGTCATACAATCTTCCTCAATATTTCACAAAACTGTGAAT
>NW_017123834.1:0-266 GCF_001263275.1 Habropoda laboriosa | reverse complement strand
AAGAAGGTAAGAATTCCTTGGGATCATTTATATGTAGGGAGTATTTTTGAAGTCGAAATATTTCAATATTTGTATTTTCCCCCACATCGTAGTTCGGAAAATCGACACCGGCGTCCAGAATGCATAGCAGAACCGTACGCTATTTATAGGAGGAGATTCGTCCCAGTATGATATGCGAAAGTCGCGAAGAACTGCTATACCCATGTGCGACGTTATACGTGTATATTCGCTTCGTTTAACAGTAACACGGCAGCCGTGTGAGATAT
>NW_017123833.1:0-270 GCF_001263275.1 Habropoda laboriosa | reverse complement strand
GAAACGATACTCGCTAATATTCACATTTATATGTATAATAAAGTACTAATGTTTATACGTTCTATTTGTAATCCATAGCAGTATGGCAACTTTCGATCCTTTTTTAAAGAGCAAGGTGGAGAACAACGACTTCTGTTGCGGCGGTGAACCGCAGAAGCCGCGTGAACCGGAAGTGCACAAAGTACCAGCAGTGGGAAGCCCTGCGCCTCCTTGGTCAGGAATCGCGATAGTTGATTTAAAAATTAAAAATATATCTCTGAAGGATTTTAA
>NW_017123832.1:0-270 GCF_001263275.1 Habropoda laboriosa | reverse complement strand
ATGAGTGGTCAGTTCGTCTACGGTTCGGACTATCAACCATAATTCTGACACTGAGGCAACCATATACGTGATGTAGACCATGCGTTTTAGCAAGGATGCCTGGTACTTTTTGTCACGCGTAATTGTATCGACGATCAAACCAATGTACTTAATTCAATTGTCAAGATAATTGGAAAAATTGTAACGTAGCATGAATTTCTTTAACGATAATTTTATAATTTGGTTGTGCAACTGAGTGAAATTTGATCAAACTGAGTTAACGTTTGCCAA
>NW_017123831.1:0-270 GCF_001263275.1 Habropoda laboriosa | reverse complement strand
ACCAGATAACGACAGAAATATTCCAAACACCGGCGACACTTTATTTAATCTCCGCAGATTCCGGCGACGTGTTACGTCGATTCGTGAAACACGCGTTCAGTTAGACGTTTTGCGGTAGAAAAGACGACGATTCGGTGATTTGTGCCTGGAAAAGAGGGAATTAGAAATCGTGAAACATTGAAACGTAATCGGCAAATTGGGAAAAATTGATCGTTTGTCGAATGGAAGGAAGTATGAGTGAAGTATAGGGAATATGTTGAAGTCAAAGTG
>NW_017123830.1:0-270 GCF_001263275.1 Habropoda laboriosa | reverse complement strand
TTTGGAAGATTCAATTTATTAGTTATTCCGCGTTGCACTGATTCATCGTAGAAAATTTATCTTTACCCCATACACTACAAAAGCTAGTTTAAATTCAACTAACTTCGTTAAATCCAATCAACACAGACTTCTAATTCTACCCAATAAGCAACAACTATCTAATTATCTTTGCCTAAAGTTTCATCCCAACCTCGTTACGTTACTTTCTCCGCCAACTACAAATATCCAAGGATCAGCAACAGCGTCGTGGAAAAGCAATGAATCGATGAA
>NW_017123829.1:0-270 GCF_001263275.1 Habropoda laboriosa | reverse complement strand
CATTTTTTCTACAGATAATACAGATACATGATCCAGAGTAATTTTCAGTTGTTTATAAAATAAAGATGAGGTACTTTGAAAATATTTTCTTCCTCCAAAAGAATCCTTTAGTGAGGATATACAGGGTGGGGCATTTAAATGGGAACACCTAAATATCTCCATTATTAGTGGTCCTAAGAAAAACCTCCAAAGAACAAAGTTATACTGCTTTTTTATGAGATTTCGAAGTTACCGAAGGTTTTTTAAATGGGACATTTACGTGATGTTAGG
>NW_017123828.1:0-270 GCF_001263275.1 Habropoda laboriosa | reverse complement strand
TATTTTTCTTTTATTCTATTACCGACCATAGCGACATGCATACTAAATAAGAATCAATTGGATCTTTTCAATTCAGATAAGCAGAACGGCTCAAATCGTGACAACCATCGACGTACTTTTTTTGTTCATGCTCCTGTTTGACGTGTTCCACAGCAGCCATATTTAATTAGTTTTCAACAAAAAAATTTGTAATCATTCTTCAAGGATAAGTAAATGCATAGGAGTAAAGCTGATGCTAATAACTGTTACCGAACTTCTATAATAAATTAG
>NW_017123827.1:0-268 GCF_001263275.1 Habropoda laboriosa | reverse complement strand
CATGGTTATAGTAGTTCTGCGCGACCTTCGCAAATCATACTGGGACGATTCTCGTCCTCTAAACGACCTACGGTTCTGCTATGCATTCTGGACTCCGGCGTCGAATTATTGAAATACGATGGTGGGGGAAAATTCAGATAATTAAATATACCGACTCCCAAAATAATTCCTACAACTGAATGTTCCCAACGAAATCTTACCCTCCTTTGATATCGAATACAAAGGTGTGCTTTGTTTTTTCAATACCTCAAACGATTCCTGTGTTTCT
>NW_017123826.1:0-270 GCF_001263275.1 Habropoda laboriosa | reverse complement strand
CGGAGAAAAGGAAAAATAGTGTGAGGTGTGTGTGTGTGAAAAAAAAACGAGAAGCATCGAGCCAGAAGAGAACGAATCGGAGCGGCGGCGAGAAAAAAGAGAAGGCATGTAGGTGAACAGCACCGGCGTCGCGTGGGGTTACTTTGATTATAATAAACGCAAAAGTATTTAACAAAATCCCACATATACTCAACCACCACCACAATTTCTCAGTTAGTACAAGTCCGTCACACATGACAACTATACACCATTTCTTTTTGTATTTGTTGT
>NW_017123825.1:0-270 GCF_001263275.1 Habropoda laboriosa | reverse complement strand
ACGTATCTGTGTGTGGGCATTGTGTCGTAGAGCTAAATTCGTCAGAGAATTACTCTCGTTAAAAAAAATTCCCATTTTCCCATGGCCAGGTGTAAACATGTATAGAAGAATGACATAGCAACCATCTGTTTAGTATGAGTGTACGCTGATAGTTTTTTCTTCTTCGCGTCTTATCGAGCTTTTATCATTGTGAAATGACGTGCCTTCCTCGCGTATAAATATAAAAAATAGTTTTATAATTGAAGTACCACAGTTTAATTTATTGCCTAA
>NW_017123824.1:0-270 GCF_001263275.1 Habropoda laboriosa | reverse complement strand
TAAATTCAAAAAATTTGTCTACCGAATGGCAATGGGTTCAAATCAAAAATACGTTTCAGGTGCGACAGAAAGCGAAGTTTTGAAAATATCCACCTGATTTTGGTTAAGGCGCTAGCTATACCTGGATGTTCCGAGTACACAGTACAAAGGGGAAAACAATCGGCCGAATAGTTTCCGAGAAATCCTCGGGACAGTGTTGGAAACGTGGTTTCGAGAAAACCGCGTTTAAAGATTTTCGCAAAATCCTTTCACAAAAATCTTCTCCATGCT
>NW_017123823.1:0-270 GCF_001263275.1 Habropoda laboriosa | reverse complement strand
GTTTCGTCGTCGTTTAAACATCCACCACCGTTCGTTCTTCTCTCTCCTCCCACTTTGAAAACATCTGAGCCTTGGTGAAGAGGCAGCGACGAGCAACTCGCGATTATTGCATTCGTGCTAGTGAAACGTCAGTTTCTTAACGATTCGAATTGAAGAGTTGATATTATTGAGTCGTCGCATGAGTAATTTGTTTATTTATTTTTAAGGGAAGACCTCTCGTTAGATTACACACGAGACTAAGTGAATATTACGGATGATACGCAAATTGAA
>NW_017123822.1:0-266 GCF_001263275.1 Habropoda laboriosa | reverse complement strand
TTGAGTTTTAGGAATTATTTTTAAAGTCGAAATATTTAGTTATCTGTATTTGCACCCACCATCCTAGAGAAAGAATTCGACGCCGATGTCCAGAATGCATAACAGAATCGTATTCCATTTAGAGTACGGGTATCGCACCGGTACTTTACCTGAATATCACGAAGAAATATTATCTCAATGAGCGACGTTTTATGTGTGTATTCGCTTCGTTTAACAGTAACACGGGAACCGTTTGAGCTTTGAATAACAAAGCACACATTTGTATT
>NW_017123821.1:0-270 GCF_001263275.1 Habropoda laboriosa | reverse complement strand
TGGTGCCGTTTATGGTGCTTGTAACAAAGCAAGTATCACGTTTTACTACATAAATAACAAAAAGTAATTAATACTTCACAGTGAATTAAATATACAAATTTAAGCAACCGAAGGAGAAGAAGCAACAGAGAATTCGAATTGACAAACATATGTTGAGCGAAGAATGCATGAATTTCAAGTTATTTCCAAAAAAGAAGAGGAAAAATAGAATTGATTATGCAGAAATTGAAAAATGGTGTCCTTTGTATGAAGAGAATTTTTTAGAGAATG
>NW_017123820.1:0-270 GCF_001263275.1 Habropoda laboriosa | reverse complement strand
AAATCACTGATTTTTTCGCGGAGCCACGAAGCCTCTTTGTTCTCAAAAATAACCTATATAACGTCAAGATCCCACGCGTTCCGTACCTGCGCGACAGAACAAGGGCTATTTAAGGGCTATTTCTGGGGAGATGGACATTGGGTTGTGCCTGTGCAGAAGAGTTGGAAGGTGAAGTATGAGTAACGGTGAAACTGGGTGACTCGTAAATACAGATAAAACTAAGGACTAGGAAGGAAAATATTTGAGGGTGTAACAGTTCGATCGAGGTGG
>NW_017123819.1:0-270 GCF_001263275.1 Habropoda laboriosa | reverse complement strand
AGTACACCCTTGTTTGTTAGACTATGTGTATTTTACAATGTATAGGGGAGAATAGTGCAGCACTGACCAAAGCTTGTTCTCGTCTCTTCTACCGGATTTTAGCACTTTATTCGAATAAATAAACGAATATAGCAATTCTGTGTAACATATTTCGGAGCCACATAGCTTATTTCATTTTTCTTCATGTTCTGACGCGTTAAACGTATACATGGACATTCAGAGTGTTGAAAGTTATTTTCTAGAGCTGACCTTTGTTTCTCAGGTAAATAA
>NW_017123818.1:0-270 GCF_001263275.1 Habropoda laboriosa | reverse complement strand
TTCCATATCTTTCGGCGAGATTATAAAGGCTGTATTATCTGCATACAAAGCCAACATGTACTCAAGGTTTCGGAGTTTGTGAGAATCCTGTAGTTCCTCCAGAAAGTCGGATCTGGTTTGTTTAGCGATGTGATTGATTTTTTCCTTGACTCCCTTTACACAGTCCTTTGGTTAATTTCGGCCGCGAGTTACCTAGTAACTTCTTGCAAGCAAGAGATACTCTACCAGGCTTTCTATGCCCTGTGCTTCAAGCGAATATACCCGGTAATT
>NW_017123817.1:0-270 GCF_001263275.1 Habropoda laboriosa | reverse complement strand
CGACCCACCACCCCGAGACACGGCGCGCAGCGCCGGGGGAAGCCCATGAAAGATCCACGATGCTTTCCCCTCGACGCCCCACGAACGTGCTGGCCGACCCCCGATTCTACAATCGGAGGCCTAAGCCTGCCGCCCAGTCCAACACCGCGCCTCCCCTCGCGTCCGTCCTGGGGGACTGTCACGCTTGAGCGTGGGCGTTGAAGTCCACCAGGACGAGCACCGGACGGGGTGCAATGCGGGAGACTAAGTCCCGCAACCCGTCCAGGTACT
>NW_017123816.1:0-270 GCF_001263275.1 Habropoda laboriosa | reverse complement strand
TACTATGCACCTTGCAAAGATAAAGAATTCGAGATCTATTATTCCACAGATATGTTTTTTTTTGTAAGTTCATTCTTTCATTCATAATTTTCTTAGAGTACGTGTGCATTTGAGAGCAAAATTATCGCGAGTACACAATATTGAGGGAACTGGAGCAGAGCTGGATACACAATTATGTAGCACTCTCGAGAGTAACTATCGTAAAAGAACTCTGAGATGGACAGGAACCTTTGTTCTTGCATGTAGAAAAAAAATTAGGCTACCTGACAA
>NW_017123815.1:0-270 GCF_001263275.1 Habropoda laboriosa | reverse complement strand
CAATAAATACGCAATCGGCGATAAAAATCTATTTCACTGTATTACAGTATAGTATACAAACTAGAAAAATTAGAAAACAATTGACTTTCCACGTATAGTTGTGCAATATTAGAAGAAAGACTAAAAATGTCACGAAAATATTTGGACACTCTCAGAGTGTTAGTTAAAAAGTAAAAAATATTCTTTTTCACAAATGTTTAATACTTTGTTGCGCATCCTTCATTTCTAATAACGTGTTTTAAACGTTCTGGTAAGTTATAAATTATTTTT
>NW_017123814.1:0-270 GCF_001263275.1 Habropoda laboriosa | reverse complement strand
TTGCTTTCTGAATAAACATTCAACTACCACCATGTTATGTTTCAGCCAATTGGAGGGTATTTTTCTCGTGAGCAAGCCAATCCCGTCTTTTCTGATTTTTGTAAAAGGGTAGAACCGCTTTAGAAGGACAGAATCATTTCGAGAACGAAAGCAAAACTCTTGAAGAGCTACTCAACGCGATAAGCGAACACACGCTTATTTTCGTCTCTTTCTTCAAATCGTAGAAGTTATGAGTTAATTAATTTTAATTTGGTAGAATCAGTATACTTT
>NW_017123813.1:0-269 GCF_001263275.1 Habropoda laboriosa | reverse complement strand
ACAAGACTGTGCATTCGTGACGAACAGTGTCTCTCAAATAAACCGAAACAAACCTCGACTGATACTTGCTAGATGTCGCGCGAACTGCTCTATTTGTGAATCACGAATGATTCGATCGCGTTCATTTCTAATCACAGAGATTTTTCACAGTGATTCGCGATTTTTCGTGATCGTCTCTCATTGGTGCAGAACCGTAACTATAGAACGTAAAGATTCTCTTATTATCATATATTCTAACCTACAAGTTACGTAATATATAGGTTGTTTAA
>NW_017123812.1:0-270 GCF_001263275.1 Habropoda laboriosa | reverse complement strand
CGATCAATTTTTTACCGAATACCTTACACCTTCTCTGCTAGACCAACTTTAGCAAACATTTAGGATGAACCAAACACTTGGTTTTTCTTTAAATCACTTCTTCTTTATTTTGTATGAAAATTTTTATTTTTTGTTTCTCAGTTTGTTTCGCACGTTTTGAAAAGTGAGTGTCGTGAGCTTTAAGGAACATTTCTTTGCTTCTTGGACTGTTACTCATTTATTATGAATATATGATAATTTTTATTTCCCTATTTTCTTTCTTTTTCTTTA
>NW_017123811.1:0-269 GCF_001263275.1 Habropoda laboriosa | reverse complement strand
TCGCGTCGTAAAAATTGCAATCGGAAATTTAACATTTAATCCTTTAGTTACCCAACGTCAAGTACCTAGCTGTGTACTAAAGATGACTATAGTCATCCACCGCTGACAATTGAGCCACTCGAAAGTCAAAACGATTAACTCTCCACTATTCGATATTCTTCCAAATTTAGTATCAAAGCACATGGCTTAATTTTCCATAAATAAAACAAATTTAATAAGTCTCACTATATGGAGTTAGTCATTTTGACTTCTGAGTGGCTGAATTATTA
>NW_017123810.1:0-269 GCF_001263275.1 Habropoda laboriosa | reverse complement strand
AGTTCCATTCATACGTATGTACATTACTGAGAGAAAGTTTAAAAACACTACTTAGCATTTTTTTAAATTTGGTATATTTATTTTTGTTATGACAAATTATGTGATGTAAAATGAGACAGAAGTGAACAATGGATAGTCCTGATTTTTAAATAATCAATTTATTCTGTATATATAACAATTATTAACATGTCTTTCTCATATGTATATATATATATATATGTAATCTTGGTGGAAATTCTCAACATTCCTCGTATAATTTTCTTAAAATA
>NW_017123809.1:0-269 GCF_001263275.1 Habropoda laboriosa | reverse complement strand
TTTTTCCTTGAAGAACAAGAGACATGACTAATTTAAAAAGATTTCAAGATTGAATATTGAATTGCATAGATAATTTTCTTAACAATCACGGCACACCGTTTTGCGATATTTTAAAGACGATCAAAAACTGCCACTCGAAGATTCCCATTCAAGTTACAAATCCGCTGTTTCGCGTAATTTCGAAAATGACGAAGAAATCGACGATACCCCTCTGCGATCTGACCTAAAATGTTCGTCTCCGGCATTCCGCTATTTTCCGGTATTTTGGA
>NW_017123808.1:0-264 GCF_001263275.1 Habropoda laboriosa | reverse complement strand
CTGTTTTCTCATTATTTTGCATGTTTCGCCACGTAAAACGTGTTCTAACGAATATAAACTGTAGTACTGCGGTTTTCTCGATACAAAGACGGTTTGCAGTACTGCAAAACTACTGTCTCCTCATTATTTTGCATGTTTCGACACGTAAATCGTGTTATAAGGTATATGAACTGAAATACTGCTGTTTTCTCGCGACAAAAGGCGTTTTGCAGTACTGCAAAATGACTGCCTCACGTTTATTTTGCATATTCCGCCACGAAAATC
>NW_017123807.1:0-269 GCF_001263275.1 Habropoda laboriosa | reverse complement strand
CTCAAACTGTGTGCCCAGCTCTCACAAATCGTCAATCTCTAAACCACACTGTATTCTCCCCACGCAATCTTTCCTTCCACGCTATCAACTCAAAGTCTCCTCTCTTCCAAATCATACCCCACACTCCGTCACTTAAAACACGCACCCTCTCCCGACCATTCACACTCCCACCACGCACATACACACCCCTAGCCTTTTCCGCAACGGTTAAACTACCTTAAAACAAACGCGCTCCGTCGAAGACCTCGCGAAAATGACCTGCTCCCTAC
>NW_017123806.1:0-269 GCF_001263275.1 Habropoda laboriosa | reverse complement strand
GGGAAAACACGAGAGGAAGGAAAAGGGCGAGGGAGATAAAAACAAAGAAGGGGTATGCGATACCCGTGAATGGAGGACCTAAAAAAGAAGATTGGATCGCCCAGGGGGGAAAGGATTAAGGGGATAAGAAAAACAAGGACGGAAGGTGTCCTGTTAGAAATGGAGGAAGAGAGAGACGCGGAGGAGTTTGGGAGAGAAATAGAAAGGGAAATAGGGGAGGAAATGAAGGTAAGGCAGCTGAGGGAGAGAGGAGTAAAAATAAAGGGACT
>NW_017123805.1:0-269 GCF_001263275.1 Habropoda laboriosa | reverse complement strand
AAATTGGTTCGATGGTGCTCGAAGATGAGTGTTTGCCAAATAATGCTGATACGATCCAAGAATTGTCACATAAGGGTTTCGATAAATAAAGCACTCGTTTGAAAATAATTAAAGACCCACCGAGTGATAGGAAGGAATAACATATCTTAGGAATATTCTTCTAACATTTTTCATTTCCACAATTTCTATACGTATGATTATTCTAAATATTAACGTTAAGTCGAAGTTATTAGAAAAAGGACTCATTTGTGCAAATCTTAGTAAAATAC
>NW_017123804.1:0-269 GCF_001263275.1 Habropoda laboriosa | reverse complement strand
CAGCATCCGTCGCGCATGCGATCGCTCCGATCCCCTGGCTATATTGGCCATGGCGTCTCTGCCCTTCCGATGGATTTCAGTAGTCTCTGAAGCGTTCCATTCCAGAATAATTTCATTTATTAACTTTCACATCTCAAATGTTCATTCTGGAAGCTTCCGATCGGGTAGCGTTCAATTTGAAAAACATTCTGATACAAAACGTTGAGTTTAGAAGATTTCGAGTTGTAGGCGTGGAATTCGAGAGTTTTCGAAATGGGGGGCGTGGAATT
>NW_017123803.1:0-269 GCF_001263275.1 Habropoda laboriosa | reverse complement strand
GAGGAATTGGGTATAAATGTGTATACTTTCAACTATATATATTTTGTACTTTTCTTGTTTATTTACATTTGATACATAAAATAGGTGTATTTCCTAATCTGACTTTATCGCTGTTGAGTCAAAATCACCCTGCATCCGTCGTGAGAGGGTTAAACCAATTTTTCCCGAACTTGGTGGTGTGCCGACTAACGAATTATTCTCGAAGAAGTGACTAGAATATTCTGTTTTATTGTTTACTATAATTCTACACTACAAGTGAGCAGTGTGCT
>NW_017123802.1:0-269 GCF_001263275.1 Habropoda laboriosa | reverse complement strand
AAAATTCTATTTCGTATTGAAATAAATGAAAAAACTGGGTCAAATCGTAGCGTTAAAACGGTAAAAGATAGCAAAAACTTCGTTATAGAACACTTTCGAGTGAGACGTTTCAAAGATTTCAAGGACACGTCTATTTTTATTAAATGGAACTATAGGTACGTTTCTTTTACACACCATTTGATGCATTTTTTAATTCTCTACAAAAAAGTGTTAAGGTACTTGTGTCGAGAAATGGTTAGTTTAAATGATATTTTAACTTAAGTTTCTCA
>NW_017123801.1:0-269 GCF_001263275.1 Habropoda laboriosa | reverse complement strand
AGTACGAAGTTACGCGTCTCTACCAAGAAAGAAGCTGCTTTTCTTCTTTCTTACTTCGCCTTTAGTGTACGCCCCTCGCGAAAAATTTCACCGAGATAAGCGTGTCGTATCAGAGAAAGACGATCGTTGGAAAGTGTACACAGGTTGAAAGCACAGAGAGCAAAGAAAATACAGGCAACTAGGCGCAAGGTCCGAGAAAGCAAGGGGAAGGATGTTCTCGGGAGAGAAGTGACGTTCTAAAAATCCAGAGATAACATCGTGCATCGGCT
>NW_017123800.1:0-269 GCF_001263275.1 Habropoda laboriosa | reverse complement strand
AAATTAACGTTTCTATTATGTATTTGGACCTGTTATAAGTGAAAAGGAAAAACAACAAAAACATTTCTACATATCTTTTTATCAAGATATAAGTTATTCTGAAATATTTGACTGATATGTTTGAAAGTTTGCTAAAATAACGATGCAATTATTTCGAGAACAACTTTCTTCGCAGAATATGCGACTATGAATTTGACAAAAATATACAGGATGTCCCATTTCAATTTATACACGCAATTATCTTGCAAACTGTTCGTTATTCGAAGAAA
>NW_017123799.1:0-269 GCF_001263275.1 Habropoda laboriosa | reverse complement strand
TTGGATAGTCTTGGGAGAGTGTTCGTGCTCTTCTAGCCATTGATTCTACGGTCATTAATATCTTTTTTCTATTTAGAGAAGATTGAAGATTTGGGGTTAACGGTGTTCAATTTTTTCAGATAAGATTAACAGAGGATTTAAGAAGATTTCCGCACCATTTGTGTTTCTATCGTATAGAGTTGAACAAAGTATCTTAGGTCATTCACTTTTTCCTCTTTTTAGGGGAAGATACAGGGTAAAAAGTGTAAATATTTTGCGATAAAATTATT
>NW_017123798.1:0-269 GCF_001263275.1 Habropoda laboriosa | reverse complement strand
TTTTATCACAGCGCGCTCGAGTTTCATAACAACCACTGTTAATTTGTTCAGTTAGACATGCATAGCACCGATTAACATATACGCCAACATCTAATTAATTGTTAGTAACCACTGCAATGTCAACGTCTGCTTATAGGACTGTTACTTGTTTTATTGCTACCTCCGTGTCAACAAAAAATTACATTAAACCTTATTTCAATCTAATAACACATACCAACCACTTTTTCATTCTCCCGAGTCCGCCATCAGATTAGTTTGTTTTTTTTTTT
>NW_017123797.1:0-269 GCF_001263275.1 Habropoda laboriosa | reverse complement strand
TTATTTTTAAATATTTCTCAAAAATTTTAAATATTCTACGCACAGACTTTTCTCTCATCGATTATTCTCTTACTGATCCTCGCGCGCCTCTTTCACCTTTATTCATCCTTACACTCTCGCGTTCTTTCTTTCTCTAGCTCCCTACTTCTTTCGCTCTAGCCAAAAATTTTTCGAATACATTCACTCACATCTACCAAACTTTTTCGTTGCTCAAGCATTCTCCGTTCACCCGATACTCTAGCACTCTCCTTCCAAACACTCTTCTTTCA
>NW_017123796.1:0-269 GCF_001263275.1 Habropoda laboriosa | reverse complement strand
ATGGTAGCGCCAAGTCGTGCCAGAGGCGTATCACGTGAAAGTTGACGCACCCTTCGTTTCCCTTCAAGATACCGCGATTATCCTGCGCCAGATTAAATTAATGCGTGCACCGGTACCTTGAAAAATTTGTTGCCAGCAACCGGTTTCTCGTTAACGCGACCGCTTCAGTTTTTCTCCCGCTGGACAGCTTCCAGTTGGAATCTCGATGAGAATAGCGATCGAACGAAGTCTCTTTAACATGGAAATGTTTTCCCTATGAGATCACAGGA
>NW_017123795.1:0-269 GCF_001263275.1 Habropoda laboriosa | reverse complement strand
ATCGCTTTTTGCATATTTAATTTTTAGCGTTTTCGGGTGAAATTGGATAAAAGGAGGTAATTTCGCAGAACGGCGTATCGAGTAAACGTTTGTCTGTTACGATATTAATGTTGACCTCAGTGCATAATGCTATCTAGAACCACGCGGGAGTTAGGGACGTCGACTGTCCGCGTAGTTCGGGCACACCCTCCACCTTCACGAAAAACTGAAGTACATGTATATTCTTCCAACGCATGCGCATATATTTATACGAACAGTGATTCTCGCTA
>NW_017123794.1:0-269 GCF_001263275.1 Habropoda laboriosa | reverse complement strand
ATACTTTCTTATGTATCTATATGTACGAATAGATACTTATTCCAAAAGTTCTTACAGTGTCTTGTCATTTTGTCCGCCAGTGTACATGTACAGGGTGTCTGTTTTATCTCAATACACCTAAATATTTTTTAAGGAAGTGACGTTAGGAAAAAAATGTTTTAACAAAAGTTGTTTGGTATGGAGGGGGACGTTATGTGATGTAAATATTTTTTTGTACCGGGTATGGCGAGGGAGATTTCAAAATTAGTTTAATTCTTTTAAATGGAATG
>NW_017123793.1:0-269 GCF_001263275.1 Habropoda laboriosa | reverse complement strand
CCTGTTCCAGATTGAGATTGTGGATATCGACTTTATTTACGGTATGAGACGATGACACTTGAGTGAGGGAATTTTGAACGAATGAACGAGTGTTTGCTTGAATGTGACTGCGTTGCTGTTCGACTGTTGAATTTGTTCTGACTATATCGCGTTGCTGTGTTTCGTGGTACTAGTCTGCTTTGTTATGGCGTTGGGAATACATATATAGACAGGAGGTGGGTGTAGTGTGGAAGTGGAGAAAAGTATGGAGTAGAAGAATTTGTAAACAA
>NW_017123792.1:0-269 GCF_001263275.1 Habropoda laboriosa | reverse complement strand
CAAATACTTGTTCTTTGTGGAATAAAATATTTCACAAAATAACAAACTTTTGTAATATCGGGTCGTTCCGTAAGTTCGTGCCGAAAGCGAGACATATATTTATGATAATCTAAGGAAATGCTGTAGCGACGACATAATGATTTTACCGAAAAAGTAGAAAAAAGTTGCGGAATGAGAAGGCGCTTATGTCTTCTTTAATCAAATTCAAAGGTTCCTTGGAAATATCGATTGAAATTATAAAATTCGACACGAGCTTATTGGATGACCTA
>NW_017123791.1:0-267 GCF_001263275.1 Habropoda laboriosa | reverse complement strand
TTTCTCTGTATTTTGCATGTTTCCCCGCGGTGAACGAGTTTTAACGAATATAAACTGAAATACCGCTGTTTTCACGCGACAAACCACGTTTTGCAGAACTGCACACGGCTGGTGTCTCTGTATTTTGCATGTTTCCCCACGGTAAACGAGTTTTAACGAATATAAACCTAAATGCCACTGTTTTCTCGCGACAAACCACGTTTGGCAGTACTGCAAGCTTCTGGTTTCCCTTCAGTTTGAATGCTTCGCCGCGTAAAACGAGTTTTA
>NW_017123790.1:0-269 GCF_001263275.1 Habropoda laboriosa | reverse complement strand
GCCCTGCCTTGGGCACGTCCCATGCGCGAAGCGAGGTTACTCTCATTTTGAACATAGTATAGAGCTGCTCAGGGACAAGAAGGGCTCTTCGCTCGCTCCGTCCGAATTTTTCACCATGCGGTGCTATATGATCCAATTCAATGACAATAATGGAAATACGTGTGCTCTACTTTTATGATTATGTTAGAGAAAGTGAACCTATGTGAAGTGGGCATTCCTTCCAGGCGCAAACTTTTGATCTCTGCACAGTAATTGCCAGAGTGTGGAAA
>NW_017123789.1:0-269 GCF_001263275.1 Habropoda laboriosa | reverse complement strand
GCAGTCACTGCTTTGTGAGAGCAAAATGGAGAGAATGCAGCGAGTGAAGAGAATAACAAAAAAATTTTTACGAGCGTTTGGTGAAAAAGTTGCGAAATAATACGATACTTGACATATTCTGTACGATAAAATACTAGAATCAACGAAAAAAATTGCGTAATTATAAATCCACTTGTTACCGAAAATCACCCTACTGTATTTTCCTTTATTTTCATATTTACCACGTTTTACATATTTCCAACGCAACGTCGTTGAATTCCAGGAACGAC
>NW_017123788.1:0-269 GCF_001263275.1 Habropoda laboriosa | reverse complement strand
GGATGAAAAGCGAAGCCAGGTCACGTCTGATCCATCAGAAGATTTGTCTGTACAATTTTTTTCCGCAGATTTTCATCTAACTACATTAAACTACATTTCTCAGTAATTTAAAAAAAAAACAAAAAATGGTGTTACTAATTAATGGTTGAATGACCCTTAATGATAGCATGCTGAAATCGACACAACAGCGGCTATCACACAGCGATAAAAAAATATAGCATCCCATCTAACAAAATAGAGATGATCTTGAAATCTCTTCTACGCTTCCA
>NW_017123787.1:0-269 GCF_001263275.1 Habropoda laboriosa | reverse complement strand
AAACGATAAGATTCGCTGTATTATAAGTTGTAACGAAGTATTTATGGTGTATGAACTACCGAATGGTGCACACGGAAAATCCATCTCAAAAGGGAAATACGTTACTGTTTTAACGTTGTATTTTGCGGGATGATAAAAATGGTGGTGAATGTGGGAATTGGTGGAATTGATGCCTTTTTCACCCTTTCAAGCTCAGTGGGTCAAAATGGACCCGTTGCAGAAATTTCGTATTTGCTATGTTTTTAAATAAATTTGCGTTGTACTCTTTC
>NW_017123786.1:0-269 GCF_001263275.1 Habropoda laboriosa | reverse complement strand
GTCCATAGAATTACATAAAACTCTGAAATCACGTTGAACAACGTAAATTTCACAGAAAACGCGACAGAACACAACCGAAAAGAAGGAAGAGGTGTTAAAAATTTAATCACATTTTTTTCGATTTACAGCGAGTATCACAGCCAAAATTGTACATTACATACAAAAATGCGTTTCACCTGGCAGAAAAAAGTTCAAGGATGTTATCGAGGGAGAAATATGACGATATACAGGGTGGGTCACGTGAAACCTAACCTAATTATCTTCTCTAG
>NW_017123785.1:0-269 GCF_001263275.1 Habropoda laboriosa | reverse complement strand
GATAGACACATTTTTTCAAAATTTCCTTAATTCAAGTTAATACAACTTTGTAAGGAACAAATTATAAGGATACTACGTAAACGTACATTTCTTTAATTTTACTAGTTTAATGTGCCTGAAACTTTCAATCTACGGAAAAACTTACGTTAAAATATCTAATTAGGGAGAAATGATGATTACGCTGAATTCCTAACACTTTAATCCCCCGTCGCATTTAACGGTTTATCACAAGAAATATCTCATTTCGACTAATAAAAGCCTTACCTTTG
>NW_017123784.1:0-269 GCF_001263275.1 Habropoda laboriosa | reverse complement strand
AAAATGAAGAAGAGTGTGAGTGTAGAAAAAAACGAGAAGCATCGAGCCGGAAGAGAACGAATCAGGGCAGCGGTGAGAAAAAGAGAAGCAGATTCTAAGTGAACAGCACCGGCGTCGCGTGGGGTTACTTTTATTTATAATAAACGCAAAAGTATTTAACAAAATCCCACATTACATTCCTCTCTGCGTACAAACTCGCGTGAAAAACTGCAGCCATCGCGGCAAATGGATAAACCACGTGTTTCTCTTTTTACAACGCTTCGTACCGG
>NW_017123783.1:0-269 GCF_001263275.1 Habropoda laboriosa | reverse complement strand
AAATTTATAACGAGACTTGGAATCGTCCCATATTTCTGACTTGTCGTTCTAATTTTCTATTCGCCCGTTCAGTTCGAGAACCGAGTATCGTCGGTTTTGATTGCTCTATCTGAAATGTGTATTTTAGAATGGAAGTATTTTGTCGCGTCTCACGTAAATTCACGTGAGCTCTCCTCGATCTGGCGGATTATAGCCATAAAAATCATTAGCCACCTTTGGCCGCCAGACCGAGGTGCTGAACCTCACTTCGGCCGATCAGACCCCCCTTG
>NW_017123782.1:0-269 GCF_001263275.1 Habropoda laboriosa | reverse complement strand
CACTGACTAAATTATGCGCATTTTCTTTTTTCCCCGATTTACACGGTTTTTCATACAAAAAGCTATTCTGAGGCACCGATCATCAGTGTAAATCGGGGGACAGGTGTATTTGAGTCTTTGACAATATTGCGATTTTAATATACCATACTGAATAATTAAGAACATTCTCAGTCGGGTCGGAAGGGTTAACAATTCCCTATTCACACCACCGAAACGTCCTGTAGAATTTATAAAAGCACACTCCACTAGAAACAAAGTATAAAACGAAA
>NW_017123781.1:0-269 GCF_001263275.1 Habropoda laboriosa | reverse complement strand
GACCATTAAAATCCTAGATTTCCATTTGTAGAATTCCGTAGTTGTTGTTCTTCCAAAATACCTCGCACTCTCTTCAACTTCGATATTTTAATCGAGGAGCAACTTTATAATTCTTCACAGAAAATCGAATCTGCTTCGTTTCTTTTTTTCTCTTCTGTTCACATTTCTTCTTATGTAAGATTCTAAATTCAGAGGAGAGTATGGACGCTAAACTGGATCCGTTGTCGAGCAGACTCGCGTAGAAACGATCCAGAATCCGAGCACACACG
>NW_017123780.1:0-269 GCF_001263275.1 Habropoda laboriosa | reverse complement strand
CCAAGTTCACAGTGGAATAAGAAATTTTTTCGTAATCACACTTGTTCCGTGTCCCAGTGATCTCTGTATAATACAATACCGGGTGTTTCAATATTTTTCATCTCTTCTTAAATGCTATGACACCTGATGAAACTAAAATTACCGAATTGAACCATTATGCCAATAACCGGGCACCGTTTTGCATAATTCTCGCGTAAAATATTTGGTCTTCCAGGTAAAAGATTTAAATCGTTGTTATTTGGCACATTTCCCTATCCGTGTTTGCCTCA
>NW_017123779.1:0-269 GCF_001263275.1 Habropoda laboriosa | reverse complement strand
GCCCACCCTACTCCGAGTCAGAGTACTTCCTGACAGGGCCAAGAGAGAAAAGTGAGACAGTAGGTAGTTAACTACTGAGAAATATGGAATTCCTTCTTTTTCGATAATATTTCATTTAACTGTACATAACTCGCGAGCCATAAAAAAAACTGATGGCGGGCCGCAGTTTGCAGATAGCAAGCCCCTTCGTGGGCCTCTCGTCGCCAGGGTTTTTCCCGTTGGGCCTGACTTTCGTCGCCCGCTTTCTCTTTCATGCTCGCCGCATTTTC
>NW_017123778.1:0-269 GCF_001263275.1 Habropoda laboriosa | reverse complement strand
TTTACGAAATCGAACGGGGGGGATTTGTCTTGCCGAACCTTCCATCTAAGGTTAGACGCAGTGGAAGAACGAGTGAGAACGATGAATGGGCGGGAGAGCATCGGATAAAAAACTGGGAAATTTTCCAATTCACGGTTATGAAGTGACAAGAAGAGGAAAGGGAATAAATTCTCGATAAACCGTGATTATGCGGACGCTTGAAAACCATAAAACGGCACTGTTACGCGTGCAAATAAACGCCTCGAGCTTATTTCGCGCTCGTTACCGCT
>NW_017123777.1:0-269 GCF_001263275.1 Habropoda laboriosa | reverse complement strand
GAAAATTGGCAAATAAACGTGCGAAAGCTTTCAGATTCGGGCGAAAGAGCTTTGAACGCTGCGAAGCGATCATAAGGTTGGCGTGAACGCGATGACTTCATCCACGCGGCTCTACGTTCCTCTCCGTTGGAATAACGAGAGCGTTGAAAACGAAACGCGTCCGCGTATGTTCCCAGGAATATGAGACACGATCGTGTCTAAACTCTGGTCACGATTAGGTGGACGGAATAGAGGGAAGGGGACACAGCGTGACCGAAACGATTCTTCGT
>NW_017123776.1:0-269 GCF_001263275.1 Habropoda laboriosa | reverse complement strand
AAGACAAGTGAAACCAAAGACTTTCACGCCTGCGCTACCCCACCTTACTCTGAAGCTGGTGCACCGTCGCTGTTGCACCTACAATCGAGCCTGCGTCACCTGGGAAGAACGTGGTTTTCGTTTGTAGGAGTTATGTCAGGGATGTTTGTTCGAAGGGCTTTTCGGTGGTCTTTGCTTGATTTAATCCTCGTACGACGAACGCAGGATCATTTTGACTAGACAGCGATAAAGTCAGGCGCGCTCAGATTACGTTTTGGTACAGGAAATAC